>NC_083116.1:48551541-48852427 GCF_949774975.1 Lagenorhynchus albirostris
GGGAGGAGAATAGTACCTGTACCCCAGAAGGCCTTTGTGACTATTAAATGAAATCGTGCACAGTGAACTTGTATTAAGATATTTCTGAAAATATTAAAAATCAAAACCTTGAATGCTCTTTAAATCTTCTTGTCCAAAATACAGTATGATTTTAGGCATAAATTAAAGACTCCTTTTCAAAAATATTAACACTTAATAACATTTCATCCATTCATTTATTGATAAGTATCTTAATTGTATGAAATATGCAGAAGAATCTAAATAGACACTAAACTTCTACTGATTGATTTTTTGGAAAAGATTTAATAATTTAAATATTTGGCACTCATATCACATCATGTGCTTTCTTTAACTTATTGCTATTATTCAACTTTGTGTATATTCATTACTATATTAATGCTGGCCAATTCACATTGAAATAGACATAGAAATTACAATGGTGGGGGAAGGGGGATACGCAGAGAGAGAGAAGTCTATTTATAGTTCATGCATAATTCTGACAGAAAGATATCTAAATATATCAAGGTTTTAAAACAGAAATCTACCCCAGGCTTTCAGAACTTCTGAGGTCATTATTTTTAAAGGGCCCACTTACACTGATTGGCATGATCAAAGGAAAGAAAATCTTATATTTAATGAAAGTATCAGAGGATCTGTTGAACACTAAGTCCACGAGAAAGCAAGATTCTCCCCTCTCTAGCTCTCCAGGGCAAAACAAAGTGAGGAAAACTCTATAAATGTGCCTATTTTACGAGGAAATGATGTTCTGCTCCCTCACACATAAATGTAAAGGAAAATCCTTCACAGATTCCAAAAACTTCAACCTTTTATCCGTAAGTTGGACATTCAGACTCTGAATTATTTAATTACAGTTCATGTAAATATAACTTAAAATCAGATTAGTGGACGGATGAGTTCAGTATACTATACGCAATACAGATATAACAGGAAGTAGTGACTACATGCACATTTATAATTAGACTGTCCAGATTCACATCTTTCTTTCAAAAGGCTTAAAGATAAAATTAGGAAGTTCTATCATGAGTCCCATAAGCAGTAAAGGCAATTGGTCTCATGTGCCGAAGTCCAATATTAGTCATGTCATCCCTTTATCACTGTTTGTACAGTGCTAAAGGCTAGTATAGAGGGTTATGTGTTTTGTACAAAGAATTTTATTTCTCTCTAATGGTGTTCTATTCCCATGTGTAATCTCATACTACAACCCAAATCACTGGAACATCAAATAAAACGAAGGATAGTCCAGAGTTTCTTGGGGGAATTGATAAAATTGGTAAAATTATAAGACACGAAACAACTAATTCAAAGGGTTGAGGAGACTTTAAAGATGATTGCAAATGGTGTTTACATATTTTAATACCAGGGAAACATCTCATTTTAATACCAATGTTGCCAATGTAATGTTTTCAGTGAAATTAAAACCAAACCTTAGTTATAGGTCCTTATGGAAAGAAAAAGGGTGCTGGGTGATTAAAACTAATGCACAACCCAATGCAAACAGTATCATACCTTCAGTCCACATATCAACATCTCCAAACAGTAGCCAAGAAAAACCTAGTATTTTCAGCCTTTTTAAAGGATAATTTGTTCAGCCAAATCAACTTCATAGATAATTCCACTATCAATAACATACATCCGTGAAAAAGATAAATGTTAACAACAAAAACAACATGGATTTGTATATGCTGTGACTGCCTTGGTCTTAACCAGATAAAAAAATATATATCCACTCAGGTTTGTCTCCATGAAAGTAAATACAATACCCTTGGGCATTTCAATGTCCTTCGAAACCATTCATCATGGTAGATTAGTACATGAACTATTTCTGACCAATTTAGAATATCTATTATTGGTAACACTGCCATTTCCAGACATTTGTACAAAATCCCTTTGAAGCATGATATCCACTGACCACTTATTTCACCTGATTCATAAAAAGGTTGAATATGTCAATTTTCCAGCTCTCAGTGGTTTTGACTTCAGTATTGAAACAGGTTACAATTTCCTTAGAAAACACCAAAGAAGACACTCCATCTTTCCCTATATCCTCTGCTTTTTGCTTAAGAGGGTTTTACCTGGCTGCATTTATTCTCCCCATCAGGTCTCATTGGAAAAATCCTGCTCTGTTTCATGCTACTCACACATTTTTTTAAGAGTTGCTCACAACAAATTGTAAATGCCTGAGTTACATATAAAAATCTCCTGAGGGCAATAGTTTAAGTAAAATTCTCCCTCAAAGGATAAAAGTTTCTTATTTATTAAAATCAATTTCTTAAGCTCTCAAAATTATCAATACTTTGGAGATAGTCATAATGGCTTAAGTCCAAATCTGTTAAAATGCCCAAAAGGCTATCGAGCAAAGAATATTTTCCTCCTCACCCTTCTTTAAAAAGTATTCTTAGAAAAATATAAGAGACAGTCTTAGCCTAATGTAATGATGAAAACAGAATGTACCAAAAATGTGAATGAAATTAAAAATAGAGTCTTTAATCTATAGTAAATAGAGGGGAAGCAGGGAGAAAGACCATTCCAAACATTCAAGCAAAAGCCAGTCATGTTTTAAATTTTCTTCGTATGTTTGAAATTGTGAATATAATTATGTTAGCATACTTAAGTCATCTTCTTAGTGATATAACCAGTCAAACTTATAATAAAATGTTAACTTCCACAAGAAAAATGTATTTTCCTAAGCTAAGTAATAAAGTTAAAATTCTATCACACACTCCACAGGACGTCCAATTTCTTTTAGTAGTGGAATTTTGTTAAAATGAACTTACTCCAGGAAATCACATTCCTAATTTATACACCCTGGAAATGAAAGAGAGCTGACACCAAGTTTATTGTGAATAAGGTTAGAAGTTCTTTGAATGCAAGGAGGAAAACAGAGAGGTATTAGCAGGTACCGCCACACATTTCATTTTTTCCTACACCAATCTGCATGTTATACTAACTGGCTCTGGTGGGCAGCAGAGAAGGTCAGTGAATGCTCTTTCATGGTAACAGGGGTAAGGAGAGTTGAAAGATAATTGCTATTTGATGACTGAACAACAGAAATGCAACAGTCCTTCTCACCTACCAGGTGCAGTTCCAAAAACATATAATTAAAGACTCATTATAGAGTGTGATAGCTATGTAGACAAAGATCAAAGAAATTTAATGTTCCTGAATATTTTTAGCACAGGATAACTGCAACCAAACCACAAAGAACCATTTCTTTGGGTCCTCATGGTGGATGTCAAAAAATCTCAGCAAGTTCAAATGTTTTATTGTCTCAGAATGTGATCCGTAATGGTAAATTTCTGGTCTTTTCTAGTTTATCTTTATATAATATTTTAAAACCCCCTTCCCCTAAAACTGATAAAGATACTATGGAAATTATGTGTGTACCTATATGTACATATGTGCACTCTTAAATATAGTTAAACATCTTAATATATCCAACTTTAATAAATTTTTTCAAAACATAATCATTGAATAATGAACAGTCAAAATCTTTAATAACCCCACATTAAACACCATGAGAATTGTTAAGGCTTATCTAACACAAATTAAACCAAAAAACTCACTATTTTTCTCTTCCACAGTGATATAAATCATCTAAAACAATGACAACAAAACAATAATAATAAACTGTATATGAAATACAGATAAAATCTTTATAGGATTACAATGCAGTATAATAAAGTCCCTAAGAAAGAAATATTAGCCTTCTACTATATTCAACCTGCCTTGCACTCACTTTCAGAAAAATCTAGAAACATAGCTACTCCTAAAGTTACAATATTTGATAAGTCTTTGAAAACATACGAATGCTTTTTAAAGAAAGCATAATGCTTTAACTGCTTAAGTAACTTTGACCTCCTTCAAAAATGCAAGGACCGGGCTTCCCTGGTGGCTCAGCGGTTGAGAGTCCACCTGCCGATGCAGGGGACACGGGTTCGTGCCCCGGTCCAGGAAGATCCCACATGCCGCGGAGCGGCTGCGCCCGTGAGCCATGGCCGCTGAGCCTGCGCGTCCGGAGCCTGTGCTCCACAACGGCAGAGGCCACAACAGTGAGAGGCCCGCGTACCGCAAAAAAAAAAAAAAAAAAAAAATGCAAGGACTTTCTTTTCAATTGGAACAGTTAAAAACCGAAACAGACACAACTTAAATTAACAACAAGGTTTTATCTTCATTTATAAACAAACCTCTATGAAAGAACATGCACTCACAAGAGTAGCTTTACTGGTTGTGAAATTAAACTGTTACTCCATATTGGCTCCTTCATTTTACAGATGAAGAAAATAAAAGAATTTTATTGACTTGTTTTAGATCACAGAGCTTGTTAATGGCAAAACCATGATTGGAATCAATCATTCCTCAGTCCTTACATACCTCCCATTCAACTGTATTATCAACAATTAACAAATATATCACCAATTAGTGGTTACAAGTTTTTTGGTTATTTTCCTTTCATGAAGGAATATTGGATAAAAGTTAAAATATATTCAAATATCATCTGTGTATATTTAGATGTGAAAGCAATACCAGTGAGGAATTTTTTAAAATTATTTATTACGGATTCTATCAAGAAGCAAGGGAAACTTTAGACAATAAACACATAGGGGATATTCAAAAATATACTTTCTTTCTTCTTCCCATATACCAATAAATAAAATAGTTAACTTGCTCAGCACAGATGCAGAGCCCTGCCATATTGCAATTCATTATTATAGATTGTAGACATACCAGTGAAGCACAGATCTGTAAACATCCACTTCAAAAAATGTAGCAATTGTTAGTTGATATTTAGCCTGACACAATAATCAAGTATTAGGAAGCACCTGGAAAAAACGGAGCCATTCAACTTTAATTTGGGAATAATAGTTCTTGGTTAGCCTTACTTGCTTCCTTACCCAGCACTAATGAAGTGGTCAGCCATCGGATTGCTTCCGATGGAGTTCAGAACACAACACCCCAAAATATGGCACCCTGGCATAATGAATATCTTAAGCTGAAGGAGTCTGAGAAAAGGGCAGAACCAAGAAGGTCACTCTGACCTCACTGCTCCCCAACCCAGCCCCTTCTCCCATGAAAGCAGGAGATAAATCTCCCATGTAAAAGTCACCCATCCTGCCTGTATGTACCACGTGAAGGAAACGCATTCTTATCATCCGAGGCAGGGAATTGAGGGCGCAGAAGGCTGTATAAAAAAACTTTGTTAAACTAACCCTTATCATCCTAGTTACTTCTTCACCATTTACTACCCCTAGCCCAAATCCCTTTGTCTTGTCAATTTCTCACAAATTTGTTGTTTCTTTGTCTAAAAGGTATAAAAGCTTCTGGCTTTGTTCAGTTCTCTGGGTCTTCATCCTCTTGTGAAGGCTCCTATGTATATGTAAAAATTCAGTAAAATTTGTATGCCTTTCTCCTGTTAATCTTTGTCAGTTTAATTTTCAGTCACAGCCAGGGACCCTAAGAGGGTCGAGTAAAACTTTTTCCTCCCCTACACTTCCTGCTAACCTCCTTAACTTCTCTATCCCTCTGTGCTTTGCCTTGCTCACTTTGGCTATAACAAACAAACCCAGTGAACAGTGAACTCTTTGCTGGACAATCAGTTCCTCTGTCAATTCCTGTCTGCAAAGGGAATGAGGCCTGAACTAGAGTATTGACAATAGAAACGTAAAAACTATGCAAGAGATATTGCAAATAAGAAAATGGGCAAGTGTGATGAACAAGGAGTCTCAAAGATGACACCAAATCATACACACAGGGCTCAGAGCCAAATCCTTGAATAGATGGACGAGTGCTCTAAGTCCAGAATCATGCTTACCTAAGCTCCACAGTATGTGTTCAGCATGGTGCTTGTATCTCCACAGCACTATTTGATAATTCATATTTATCTAGCATCCCTCCTATCAATGTTTCAGAAATTTCCAGCCACATATTTGAAAAATCCATATGCATGTATAATTTGTTCTTGCCCCTCGAAATTAACTCCTCTATGGCTGTCTCTTCTTAACTTTTATTACTCCAATTTTCCAAGATCATTTGAAAGAGTTGAGAAATGCATGAAGGTGAATGCTTGCATCAAACTACTGTCATCAGCAAACACATGATTCCAACATGTAAAATAAATTCTGTCATTTATAAACAATACTAAATAATAGCAGAAACCAAAATTAATGAAAAGCTCACATGATAACACAGCACAGTGTATCCTGCATTCTATTCCTGGGAGAAAGTAATGATGAGGAAATAAACTGACAGAAGTTTTTTTCAAGATACAAAACATGTCATAAGGTCAGAGAATATCCCTAGGGCAATGTCCCATACCACTTACAATTAAAATATTTTGCCATTTTAATTGATGCTTATAATGTTGACCTCAACAACATTACAAAATTCTTAAACATTTTCTATATCAAAGAAAAATGCTTAATATAGTTTTAGTGCTGGATTCATTTCAGGGTATTCTTATTCTTTGACAAATGTTAATTCACATACGGAAATTTATGATAACTCAATTTTTAAAAATCCATTTAACACTCCAGTTTAGCACTTAGTCTTTAATACTTTTTGATGAATGAATGCTGAATGTACCAATTTAAGAAACGATATCCAGGTAACTCTCTTGGAAGCTGGTGTCAAGGGTGGTATGGTACCATAGCCTTGCCCTAAAAAAACCTATAGCAATACCCAGTATTCAGGCAGCACCCTCCAAAATAGAATTAGACCAAATCTGCGTATTTTCAGTAATGCTGGGTGCTGCAGAACAGACCTAACAAATAGGAGTGGGTTGATTCTGAGCATATGAAGGTTTGAGATTCACATTCATATGGCAGACTACTAAGCTAGCTATCTCACTTGAAGCTGATTTACCTTTTCAAAGTACACTACAATGTTATACTGGCTTCTATGTTCTCCCTTCATGGATTCCATCTCAACAGAAGATTTTCAGGTTTAAACTGCCCGATGTGAGAGGCCATACACCTGCAGCTTTACTGACCAGGTGGGAAATCTCCCCAAATTAGCTGCCCATTATCTAACACCGATCAAACAGCTGGGGCCATAGAGCAAACACTGTTATCTAGTGCACATGGATCTTCTTTCAATCGACTACACAGAATACCTGTGCTCCAGGTGCTAGCTGGCATCTTTCTTTTTTTTTTTTTTTGTGGTACGCGGGCCTCTCACTATTGTGGCCTCTCCCTTTGCGGAGTACAGGCCCTGGCCGCACAGGCTCAGTGGCCATGGCTCACGGGCCCAGCCACTCCGCGGCATGTGGGATCTTCCCGGACCGGGGCACGAACCCGCGTCCCCTGCATCGGCAGGCAGACTCTCAACCACTGCGCCACCAGGGAAGCCCTAGCTGGCATCTTAATTGTGAATTGTCAGCTATCCAGCTCCTATCAAAAGTCCAGCAGAGATGATAGATATTCCAGAGGGAGAGCCTCAGGGACACTACTCAAGTACACCTTGGTAGCAGCTTGGATTATGGGGAAGCTGTATACCAGTACTATTACTCTGGGTCTTTGTAGAAATATCATGACTTTGTGGGTTTTTTTTTTTTTAACTCAAGGCCCCATGGAGGAAATGGACATTCACAGAAATCCTCTGTACTTTATGGAAAACTATCAAAGACTCACTCTACTGTGGTGTTCAATACCCCTCGTTTAAAGAAAAACAAAATAAAATTCTCTGAGTTTAAAATCAGAAAGAATGTCCTTCCCTGAAAAATAAATGCACTGTCATTCATCAGATAACAGCTATGTCTGTCAATACTCTGCCTTTTTTTCCCCTTGGCTATGGGGAAAATTGGAACTATTTTATACTCAAATCACTACCTGACATTGTCCTAGACTTTTTGAAAACTACCACATTCCCACCTTACTTGGAGCTTGTATTTTTACCCTCATCTTAATGGTATTGGGATATCTGCATCTCTTATTGAAAGCTGCAATTGCTTTAGTAATAGTCCCATAATAATAAGTATATAAAACCCTAGTATGTGTCCAAGACCTTTAGTTAAATTAATTCATATAAAGCAAAATAAAAATATCTCAAACAACACATACTTATAAGCTTTTTCTTCCCAAGGCTAGTTTTGAATATACAGAAAATACAATAAAATGCATATAAGATATTTTTAAATGGAAAGAAGTTCACCTTCTATTTAGAAATCCATTTAACTATCGTGCTTAGACTCTGCTGCTAGATTTTATATACCTTTATAATTACATGTCCAGTTACAAGTCTCTAATTATTTTAGACAATTATTATATATACATATTGGTTTTCAAATTTAAAACACATCATTTAAATGAGAAAATGCATTGCCTTGGTGGAGCTTCCTATATAATAATAAAATAAATACCAACATAGGAGCCATCATTTATTCTACTTTAATGTCTCTAACATTTTCTCCAACTGAAACAATACTGCAGAAACCCAAGTCAGTATTTGCTGTTCCTATGTTTTTCTTTTTGAAAATAATATAGGACACATAGATCTAGTTTGGTTGTATTATGAGATATAATATTGGATCTGCATTAAGTTAAAATTCTGTTTTGAAGCTAATATTATATAATTAAAATTCAATGTCACTGAATATTTATGGGACAAACTTAGCTAAATGAGCCAACATGGTTGCTGTTAATACAAATTGTTGACCAAGATTTTAAAAGAAAGCATACAATTTGACATAACTACTCTGAATTTACTATTTTCTAGTCTATGTAAAACTGTACTAGGGTCTTCTAAAACGGTTTATGCATTTGAAAGTTAAAGTAAACAAATTTAAAATACAACTCTGCTTTCGCAATACTGCACATAATGCTGCCTTATGAGATGTGCTCACAATTTTAAGTCTTCTTCCCATTTCTGCACCATAAAAAATTGTCCTCATTATTCTGCTTTTCATAAGTAGTCCAGTGCAAAATGTTCTTAGAGTATTGATCTGCATCTAACGTTATATTAACTTTCTAAGTACTGTCAGCTGCTTTGCCAAGCTTTTAATGCATTTAATATAGGCTGTTCAAATAGTTATTAACACCCATAATTCAGAAAGTACTTTCTACTCCTAATTTGTATTACTGTCAAGAGTCAGCTATTTTCATTACGATGATTATATTAAAATGCATATTAATGTGCTAGAAAAATATGTTTAAATCTAAAGGGAAGTTCGAAAATATCAAGTAAAAACAAATATGCCAGAGGTAATGCAAATAACCACACCTACAGAAACTCTAAAAGATATTTTATCTGTTTTCACCTGCTTGAAAAGATTGGCTGAGGAAGCTATCGTCACAGAAAGGGAATATACACACTATGCCATGAGTTTGGCAGATAACTAAGATTCAAAGCAAAACAGAAAAAAACAGTTTCCTAGTGGGGTAACATACCCTACAAGCTATAAGGCAATTTCAGCAACAACTCTGAAAGAATTCTACACAATCACAACTCTCATACTATTCTTCAAACCAGTATTTCTTGTTTTTGTCATGTGTTGAGAAAGCTTACTGACAATGATTTATTGCTACACATTTCTTTGGATCTTCATAAAATGTATTGCCAAGTACCTATGCATCCTGTAATGGGTTGGCTGGGAATAAAATCGTCCCAACTCATTGGTCATTTCTCAGCAGGCACTGCTTCCTTTCATAAACTTTAGTAGAGGAATATGAACAAAAATCTGTAAATAACATAGTTGTCATTCTGAAACACACAGACCATGGTATGTGCAAAGTCTAATACGATTTGTGGTGGCAGATTGGGATTTATTTTATAGTCAAAACTCATGGATATTTAGGGTGTTAAATAGAGTTGTAAACATTCAGTTTCATTAACTCACCATACAACCATAAAAAGACCATCGTGGAAAGCATGCTACGTTGTCTGTAGCTGATGAATATGGTTCAAATCAAACCAACAGGTTTCACTCTTGTATGGAGGAAGCTTGCTTCATTCTTTTTCTCCGATTACATCTTAAAATGCATGGCCACAAAATAGAGCCAGATTAATGCAAATTCATTCTCATGGCTGGAGAAGCATAGGTTTTTACTGATGGAGGGTCAACATCTACATCAAATCACACATTATTGTATATAAATTACACCGTAACTGCCATCATGAAACAAATAAGAGGGCAAGAGGTTCCCTTCCCTAGAGGAGTCTAAAATAGAAATGAGAAAAGCAGACATACATGCATGAAATTATTACACAGCATAAGCAGGTGCAGGTGAATGTGTACAGTACAAAATAAATGTTGAAGGAATGTATAGTAATGGAGTGATTTGGGATATGGCCAGTTAATGATGGCTTATAAAAGGAATTTTTAAATATTTGCCATTAGCAGAAAAATAATATAAAGAAATTACTTTCTTAGAGCCTTTATCATCTAAGTGATTAAATACTATATGAATTTGAAAATCATGACTCTGTTTAATATTCTGAAATGACTGTGCTTTGAAAATGTTTAGTAAAGCTATTAGTGTGTGTATGAGTGTCTATATATTTATTATTTTACTAGGGGCTGAACAAAAAGAAATCAGTTAAAACTGGTACAGAAGCAAATCAGCCATGAAGAGGGCAAATGCCCAGATTCCAATGAATATCAGCTTTGGAAAATAGTTATGTAACAGAGACACAGAAACTGCTTCCTTCAATATTTTAAAGGAAACTAAATACCTTTAAAAAAAATAAAATAAAACTAAATATCTGTCCAGAGTTGGTTAAATATATTTACAAATGCAAGAAAATAACAGATTGCTAGGAAATCTTTTAGTCTTAATAGAGGAACATTTTTCTCACTCTTCAAAATAATTTCTTAATAATCTAGTTCCTATAGCAAAAGTAAGAGGATTGGAACTAAGCAAAAGAGAACACAGAACATAGAAGTTTAGAGCTGGAAGGCTCCAATCTCATTTACATATGGAAAAACTGAGGCCCAAAGAGTGCACTGATTGGACTAAGGTCATAGAGAGTGAGAAATCAAGGCCTGGAAATCAGATATCATGACTGGCATTCTAGTGGTACTCTATCATATAACGTGCTCTCTCTCATACTAGTATCCAGAAAAATTTTCTTTATAAAGAGAACAAGGCTAACAAAATTTAATTTCATTAATGATAGTTCTACATAAGGAAGAATAATATTAAATGATTACTGTTCAATTTCAAGGATTCTTTTACTGTTATATAACAAATAAGACATGATGCATTCAAGGTGATTTTTCCCTCTACACGCTATTTTTTCTTTGTTTTCTGTATAATTTACTTATTATTATACAAATTATTCTCTTCCTTGGGTTTATTCTTACATTGATTTCCTCCTTTTCTTTTCTTTTCTTTTTTTTTTTTTTTTTGCGGTACGCGGGCCTCTCACTGTTGTGGCCTCTCCAGTTGCGGAGCACAGGCTCCAGACGCGCAGGCTCAGCGGCCATGGCTCTCGGGGCCAGCCGCTCCGCGGCATGTGGGATCTTCCCAGACTGGGGCACGACCCGTGTCCCCTGCATCGGCAGGCGGACTCTCAACCGCTGCGCCACCAGGGAAGCCCCTCCTCCTTTTCTTAGGGCAACACTCTCCAGAGACACTTTCTGAGATGGACAAATTCTGGACATCACCTTGCCTCCCTTTCCCTTCCCAAGGACACGACTGACTCGATTAGGGACGGTCACCTGACCAGAGGTGTGGCCAGCACGTAGGTGGGCCTGTAGGCTGAGGTGGTCCGGCATGAAAAGCTTTGCCAGAGCAGAAACAAATGGGGACCAGCATCTCCCCATTAAGAGTTCTAAATGAGGAATACAGCAAAGGCCAGGCAGTTAATATCAAGAAAAGAAGCAGACTCATATAGAATCCATGTTCACAATGAACAAATCAGGGACAGGCACCATGAATTTCTGCTGCTGAGTTGAAGAGTCATGACAAAAATAATCAGGCTCTAGGACTACCTTGGGATGTCAAGTGACCTTCCATATCGGCCTCCACAAAGCACAGTTATACGGCTGTCTCTAGAATTCCTGTGAAATTTCTAGCTCCTTCACTGCAACATGTTACATGGTCTCCCTGCTTCTACCCAGAGTTATCCTTTAAATACCTAGGTCAGGTCAGGCCATTACTCTCCTCAAAACCCTCTTACATCTTCCCAGCTCACTCACAGTAAAAGCCAAAGTCCTACCAATGGCTCACAATTCTCTGCCTCCAGCCACACTGGCCTCTTTGACATTCCTGGAACAGACATTTGCTGCTGCTGCTGCTGCTGCTGCTTCCTGTTTCTAACAATGTTCTTCCTCCAGTGGACAACACAGCTCACTCTCACACTTCCTTTAGATCTCTGCTCACATGTCACTAAAGTCAGGGAGGCCTTCACTGACTATGTGATATGAAATAGCAACATTCCCTCCCCAGGACAGATCACAACCTGACATTTTATGTATATATGTATGTATGTATGTATGTATGTATGTATGTGTGTGTGTGTGTGTATATATATATATATATATTTTTTTTTTTAAATTGTCTGACTTCTCTTACTAGAATGTAAGCTCCATATGCAGGCCCCATATGGACAAGGGGAATTTGTTATTCCTTTCTGGGATATCCATCTGCTATATAAAAACAAACTACATAATATTAAGTGCTATTCATTGAACTGCTCAAACCTAAGGTATTACCAAAAAAAAAGAAAAATAGTAATTCTCAATAGTAAAAGTAAAAAGCTTTCTTGATTTATCATATAATGGTAAATAGGAATAATATATGGATGGCATTTGAATTACTAGAGGTATCATCCAAAATGTATAGAGCAAAGGAGTCCCAAATTTCTCTACAAAGAGCCATGAGATCATAAGAATACGACTTTTCAATGCAATGATATATATTCTTAAGATAGTACACTTCAAAAAATAAATGCATTGGTTTATAGAAGATGTAGACTTTCAGATGATTTTTTAATCAGTGTAAATGCAGGCTCAAAGGATGTTATAGTGTCATTAAACATTAATGAGTTATATGGCTAAGTTCTCTACAACTATAATAAAAATAAATTTTGTTTCTTAAACTGGTAATGAATACAGAGGTGTTTTTATATTCTCCTCTATACTTGTTGCTGAAATATTTCATAGTGTTTTTTTAAAAATTCAAGTCAGGCAAATTTTAATGAAAGGAATAAAGTCAAAATATTTAGTATGTGACAAGAATGAAAGGAGGATATTTTAAAAGACTTTCCTTATTGTGAGGTAGTACAAAGAAGTGGATAAGGACCCAGGATTGGAACCTTAGCTCTGACACTTACTAGCCATGTAACATTAAAATAGAGCAAATTACTTAACCTTTCTGAGCCTCAAGTTCCTCATCTATAAAATGAGAACAATATTAATACTAATCATAATGACTCCCCGGTTGTATGTATTTCAAGTTCTTAGAACATTTCCTGGGGGATAAAAAATGGTATATATGTTAAGTGTCCCTTGCTATTATTTTTTAATGTTTTAAAGATGTCTGTAGGGCATCTGGGAAGACATTTGGAGATGGGGTCTGAACTTCAAGAGAAAGGTCTGAGCTGGAAATATAAGCCGAGGCACAGGGACCTCGATTATAAATCACAGGGACACACACATACACATTCTCTCTCTCTCTTAGAACAGTGCCTAGCAGATAATAAGTACTATATAAATGTTAAAATATTAACTATTATTATTTTTGATAAGTATTTCATAAGTCAATTAAATTTAAGCTTATTAAAATGAAAGTTAACTCCTATTGCATATAGTAGTTGCTCACTAACGGTTTAATGACTAAAGAATTCTCAGTGGTTACCTTTTTTCATTCATTATAAGTGAATGGAAATTGTAAAAATACAATTTATAATTTACTCAAAATATAAATCTAAATTTAGTAGGTAAAATAAAACAAGTACTAACAATTGTGATGACAGTATTAGCTTTGACTTGAAAACATTTTCAAATTTATTTATTCCGTTCATTTAGAATCAACTTCAATATAAATGCATACATTTCTTATGCCTATGAGCCATAGAAAAACAACCCCCAGTGGCTTATAATTATCAATTATCATGTTCCTCAGAGTTAAATGTCCCTGCTGAAAATAGTCAATGGTATTTCCCCAGGATTTCTGTCTTATACTCAAAGATTTGGCTCATATACAGGGCAGAACTGGAGAGGAAGGGGAGCACTGGCCAAGTTTATTCACCATCT
Source organism: Lagenorhynchus albirostris (assembly GCF_949774975.1). NCBI lineage: Eukaryota > Metazoa > Chordata > Mammalia > Artiodactyla > Delphinidae > Lagenorhynchus > Lagenorhynchus albirostris. Next base: position 48,565,754 of record NC_083116.1, read on the forward strand.
AAACAAAATTGAAAAAGAAGTCTGCATACCAAGTGGATGGTTTAAAATGAATTTGAAAAATCTGCTACCCCTAACATGCACTAAATATGCATGTACGGCAATCTAGCAATTGTTTCTGCCTCAAAATGTTTGATTTTCTTTCACATTATAGCTAGACCTACTTAGTATTCTTCCATCGCAGTCCCTTACCTGCAGCAGAAACCCAGTAAAGCACAAGAAGAATGCGGGGGGGGGGGTGCTAGGGTAATTAACAAAGCTAAAAAGTACCCCAAGGCACAAAGATAGAGGACAGTCCCCCTCAAAGGATGGGGCAGGAAGTGGGGGTGGTCCCTGGCCTTAAATTCGGGTATACATATAGCATCAGTTCCCAGGCAACAAAGACAGCCAAAAAAAGCTTTTTTGGCTCTAGGAATATTCCTAGAGTGAGGGGAAAAGTGACTACCCAGCCAACCGCCAATTGAATCAACTTGACAATTAGGAAAGTGACCTATGAAGTCATAAATATCAGATTTTAATCTCAGGCTTCCAGCATTTGTATAAGTGATACCACAAAAGAATATTACGTCTCTTAGACTGTTTCTTTCCGCACTGACATCTTGAGGAAGAAATATGCCCCTCATCTGTCTCTCCTTCAGTATGATTTTCCCAGGGCAGGCAACCTTTTTGACAAAGAGTAGTTCAGAATTTCTTATGTTTATGAAGACTAGAATTTGGAAAGATGTCTGATAATTTAAATAACAAACACATTCATAGTATGTTAACCATTTGTGGTTTTCAAAAGAGTGTCATTTATGACTTCCTTGCTTTTGAAGGGAAGAAAAGTTAAATTTATGCCTCAGGAAGCTTAAGCAAGAACTGTTGATAAGTTTTCCTAAGAACTGGCAAAAAGAGGCCACATTCTAACAGTATGGATTGTTGGCTTTTAAGAGATTTTCTGTTTTTGCACCTTCTTTTTGTGACTGAGACAAGTAATGCTTTTCTCTTCTACCTATATGAATGTATATATTTTTTCTTTCCACTAATGTAACAGAGATAGTAACTTGAAAGATACCATCTTCAGTGTATGTACAACTGAGTGCTTAGTGTGTTCAATTATTTAAAAGCCTCACATAAGTCATATAACCTATACTAAAATGTATTATTACAAATAGGATGTATGTTATTGATATCATATAGAGAAGACAAAAAATTATTCTGGATAATTACAATATTAATATTCAAAAACAAAACTATAGGCTTTTCAAATGAATTTAGAAAAATATCACACAGGGAGGTAAAGATTTGCAAAAGTGCTTTAATAAAACGTTTAAATAAATTTTGGTTAAACTTGCAAAGTTTAATAAAATTCCTATTATTACTTTTTGTTTGTCTACCCTACAAGAATAAAACCTTCTTATACATAAAATAGAGCATTTAGTACTATAAATAATACATCAAAGCATGAAACTTACAAAAAGTCTGGTATCTGTACTATGCAACTGCAAGAGATTGTAATTTAATCCAAATATCTCCATATTGTATTTGAAACAATCATTAATCATATTTTAAGAAAAAAGTCAAAGCTGACCCTCCCATTTAAACATAGTATAATCTTATCTTTTAAAAAAACATAAACCTACAGTGTAAGAGCAAATCACTAAATGAACATTTGAACTGAGTGCCTGAATTCATAAACTGCTATCTTTAGCACATCTGAATTAATCAACTACTATATTTAGCAAGAGATACTAATATGACTATAATATGCTAAATCCAAACATAGAAAATAAGTCTAATGTAAAAACAACAGAATATTTTTTTGTCTCTTAACTGGCTCCTTGACTGCATCTACTTTCTCCTAATATGTAGGTATTACAGAAGAAGCTCCCATGCAACTAATAATTTTCAACTTTTTCTATACCTTTTCTCCTCCAAAATCATCTGTCCAAGAGTGTTTTCATTTGCTTGCTGGTAAACTCTACAAAAAGGCCAGTCAATTTATCCATCGCCATCTCCCTCTGAGCTTCAAATATAGTTAGAAAAATAGAAAAGTTCAAAGCAGTTGGAAAAGCAGTGAAGTTCCAAAAGGATGCCAGTTCCAATCTTTTGTTTAAAGAAATCTACTTCCTAAAAGTCAAACAGTCAAACTCAGTCACAACTGGAGGCAGCGTCTTCAGAAAATGAAAGAAGTTTTCACTGCTTCAATCAGCAGATTTAAAACGCTCCCCATCCACAGTGGGGTAGATGTGGCCCTTGACAGTCAGATACTCAATGGCTTGATTGATGGTCCCGATGCTCAGGTTGCTAAGCTCGGTCTGGAGCTCACGAACACTCTTGCCTTCCTATCGAGGATACTCCTGAATCAAACGCAGCACCTCCTTCCGGATGAAGTCGGGGTGGTAATCGCTGTGCATCTGGGCCTCATCCATTTCTGAGGGAACAACAGGGACACTTTGCCCAGAGGCCGCTTTATCCAGCATCATGTGCGCGTTAACCGTTTCTAGAATATGTGTGGTGAACTCGTTCGTGTCCTCCAGGACACGGATTTTCAACACCTCAAGGCTCTTCACCTCCGCAGAAGATTTGAGGATACCTAACACTTTGGCGTATACTCTCACTGGAAGGAGAGGTATCCCCTGCTTTGCTCTATCTCTGCCGACCCACTGGCGGACGTTGACAGGCTTGGTGGTCATATCATCAATCTTGTAAAGAACGTAATTTGTAGCCGTCTCTGCCTGCCTGATTATCCCCACGATAGCGACTAGGGAAACCTCGATTCCCCTAATCATGAAGACATCATCAATCACAGTGGAGGTGAGCAGCGGGTTTACACAGCAAGGTATAATATCCTGGATTCGGGACCTGTATCGTATGGACTTAAAAGCAAGAGCTACCCTGCCCTGAGACGGTGGGTCATTGCTTCCGATGGCTCCGCCTGCAGCAGAGATGCCGCCATAGCTCCCAAACCCATTCTTACTCATTTTAAGGGCAGCTCCGGCAGACGAGGGGGTGGGGTTTGGCTCCTGTCAGCAAGTTCCGCGAGTTCCACAGGCAGGCTACAACAGAATGCTGGGATTGTGACGACACAAGCAGCCCCATGCAACTGTGGAGCCAATCACCTGCCAGGATGCAGCTGCCTCTAACCAATCAAGACCTGCCATCTTCTCACTTCGCCCCACAATTCTTTGGAGCTGTCGGGTAGTGGCTCCCCTACATCTTAAAGGACCTGCGTGTAATTTCAGACCATTCCCGGTATCCTTATAAAAATGCATTTTTACCAGGTTCCCCCCACCCCTGCTTCATTCCTAAGTGTAACGACTTCTGTAGTCACTTCTAAAAGCCTCATTTATTCAACTCACTCAACCACTCAATAGCAATTTTCAGAGCAATAAGTTCAGTATACTTTGTGTGTGGAGGCGGCAGAGGCGGCAGTGGGGGAGGGGGGTATGGGGGACGACACACCGCGTTTACTGTCCACCAGTAAACTTTTGCAAATCATTAAAACCAGAAGCATTCTGGAAAAAATGTCGAGACAGCCACCTCTGAATAATTATCGTATTCAAACTCAAGTCATATCTTACCATTACCTTTTTAAATTTTTTATTGTAGAATTACACTTTTCCAGTTATTCTGACAAATGCATTATCGGTAAAAATAAATAGTATATTTCAATTTATACATAAATTCAAATGAAACAACTGAGCTCTAAATTATTTTCAAGGCTCTGTGGATAGGTCAGGGAAGTACAAATCCCATCATATATTAGGAAAAACAAGAATAAAATCAAAATAGGGTTTCTATATACTCTTATCCAGTAATTTCTGAACTTAATATTTTAGTAATTGTGTAAGCAGATCCCAGAATATTTTCATATTACACTGAAAATCTATTTTTCCCTATAAAAACATTTTATTTGGGGTGTAATTAACTGAAAGGCTTTTTATAGTTAATAAAAGAACATCAGTTATTGGAATCCACCATTGGCAAGAACTTCTTCCTTAAAAATCCTTTGTACCTAGGTAATAGCCTAAATGTGTAGATTTTTGAGGAGTTTATTAATATTTTCTTATTTATTTTATTGGTTAAAATTAACTAATCTTGCTATCCCAAATTACATAAATGTGTGAATGACATATCTAAAACTTGTAGAATACAAAACTATATTTACTTCTCAAGTTAAAAAGGAAAAATATCATAGAGCCAATGTACTTAATTTATTTTATAAATAAATATATAATAATTGTTATCCGAGTACAGATTTTCATATAAATGTGGATGTTTAACTTCTGGACCCATATTTTACATAATCAAAGAGGACCTAACCATCCGACTAATATTTGTATTCTTAAAATTGCTTGTTATTAGAGATCAGATTAGCTATATATTTTTAAATGTTTACAAACTCATAATTAGACATTGTTTTATTAACTAACATCAGACTTCTGGTCAGGAAAACGTGAGGTTAAAATGACGTAAGTGATTATATTCCCAACAATTATATACAGTACAAATTGTACGAATCATACCAAAACAGTAAAAAAGCACCTACCTGACAGGATTGCTGGTTAAAGAAACCCTCAGAGATTCTAGGCAATTAAGAAGTTTCTCATCTGAAATACCAGATCGTAATTCATGAACATATTCTTGTGAAGACAGAGTGCATTCATGTTTGCTGTTTTTCAGCCCTCCCTATTAAAAAAAAAAAAGATATTATTTTAGACAAACAACAGGTTTTTTTTGTAACTTTAAAAATACAATAATGCATAGAATATGCAAATATTTTACCGTATAAAAATGTGTACAGAGTGCCAGGCGCTTAAAAACTTTTGGTCATAAAACTCACGTGGTAAAATCATGATGTATATATCTCAACACTCTCCTCAGCCTCATTTAAAGGAAAATTACACTGATGGTACTCATAACCTGAAGAGAATATGGACTTCAGTAGCATAAAGTATCACTGACAGGGATGCTTAAATTTACAATCCAGGCATTAGGATTAACATTAGCTGGTCCTCCTTAACCCACAGGATGAACATTTAGAAGTCATCTTATTAATTTTCCTAGTTATTTATATTCTATTCTACAGTGAACAAAATTTAATGCAAAACATTATACATAACCCAAATCTACTGAAATATGTCACAATATCACCCTATCTGAAAACCAAGTGAAAATGTTTATTAAAATGCAAAACAATATAGTCTCCAATTAGTATGTTAGTTAACAAATTAGTGTAAAGCATTCACCAATTCCTAACTATTCTTTCCTAACTATGTTAATCCCATGCCGTAGTAATCTTAAAAAGCCATTAAATGCATTTATCTGGTAGCGACTAGTTTTTAGCTTAATTTCCAATATTCATGGGGTTATTTCTAGAACTCATTATCTCATCACAGCTCCTTAGCTTCATCACCTTGCCATAACTATGTAAGTAGTTTGGGGAAAAGGTTGGGAGGAAAACATCATCAACACATTCATTGTACTAATAACTCATAGTTTCACATTCCAGATCTACATAATCATAACTGCCCCTTTCCAGTATTACAAATGTATCCGCCTGAATTAAAACCCTAGCTTGAGTCCAATTTTGTAAATTCATATGAATTACACTCAGTTTCTGCTAAGTATCTAAGTTAGAAGAAGGAAAGCAATTGTTTTCCAATTTGATAGAAGTTATATCATTAGAGGACATAGAGTTTAAAAAAAAAATGTTAATAATGAGAAATGGATTCCCTAGGGTTTCATACTATTTGGCTTTTTATTGAGAATGCCTCCTGATATAGAAATTGTCAATCATTCTTAATGTCTGAATTTTTAAAAATTCCATTTAACAGTAAATGTTTAAAGTCTGATAAAGTCTTCTGTACAGGAACTGTGACACTATCACTACTATAGCACTTAAGACATTGGGGCAGAGGTCATTATGTGTGTCTCTTTCTCTTCCAGACTGGGAACTCCATGCCAAGTATCTAACACAGTGATGGGGTTTAGTGAGCCTCCACAAAAATGTGCTGTTATTGAATCTGTCCATAAAAATTACAGAATAAGGAATACAATTTCATACTTTTTGCTCCCATATATTGTGTAATGGCCACAGACTTGATTTTTCTTGCTTTAGTAGGATATACAGTAGATGTTCAGGAAGTCTACTGAATGAATCACCACACAGATGGCACAGTAAGTAAAACCATCATCGTGAAATCATTTCCACATTTCTATAACTTATTTACCCATCTCAAGGCTACAGATCCACAAGGAATAAAAAACATTTATAGTATAAAATTTTGCAGATCTGCTGTCACTTTCACTTTCATATGATCCTCAAACTTATTTTCTTAATTAATGGATGACAAGGCCATACTGACTCCCCTAGAGGCTTATATATAGGGCTTATTCCTGTAGAATGACCTTTGTATTTGCTGTTTTCTCTGCCTGTAAGACTCTTACCTCTGACCTCTCCATTGCTTGTTCTCATCATTTAAGTCTCAGCCCAACAGTCTTATATAAATTTATGACGTTTACCACTTTACTTGTTTACTGTGTCCTCCTCATTAAAAAATAGGTTCCACAAATCAGGAAACTTGCCTATCTTGTTCACTACTGTATCTCCAGATCTTAACACAGTGCCTGGCACACAGTTAAGTACTCAGTATATATTTCTTGAATGAATGATGGATCTATGAATGGTGAATAACCAAAGAGGTGAATGACTGATGAGCTTCAACATGCCAAAGCTTCCAAATTCAGTTTAGTTTCACTTCAGAATATTACAGTCCTGAGACATTCCATTATAATATATTCAGATATTCTTGTATAGAACAGGTAAACTTAGACAGTATATGGTATGCTGGGGATGGCTCAAACTGCCACTGGGTATGAATCATGGCCCTTCACCTACCTTCTAGGTAATCTTTGATCAGTTGACTGAACGGATTTCTATAAACCTGTTTGCTCATCCGTGACACAGGGGTAATAAACACTGACCCTTCATATTTGTTATGAGGCTTAAGTAAAACAATGCATACCAAGTGCCAAAAACAGGCATTTCATATGTGTTGTCTCATAGACAGAGTAAGATGCTCAGAAAATGTTAGATCCTTTCTTCTACATGGTTGTGCGTGAGATATTCTTTATGGAACAATTGGGCCAGCCTATCACCTTGGGACTCACCCCTCATCCAAGCCTTAGAAACTGGTTTAAATTACATAATTGAGGATACTCTACAGTTATAAGGAATGGAAGCAACAATGTAATGGAGCAAGACAGAAGATATATAACTTTAGAGAACAAATGCCTTTTATCAAGCTTAGGAGGACTTTGGGGTTTTAACATAACCTCATATTTGAAAATTATGAAAACATGATAGCATGGAAAGGCTGGACTGGCCCTAAAAGACCAGCTGTTCTAATGCTCTCATTACATAAATAGAGAATCAAGTTGATTTCCCAAGTTCACGTAATTAGTGAGGTTGCAAGAATAAAACACTAACATTCTGGTCCTTGGGTTACTTCTTTTTTTTTTACTGTATGTCACCTTTTCTCAATATTGAGTAAAAAATTAAAGCAACAAGTATTTAATTCTGAAATCTCTATTACAAAATGTCAAAGTATCTTCAGCAAAATCAATATGGTGCAACATAATATTAAAGAAATCACCTAAAAACAAAAGAGTGCAATAGATTAAACTAATTCTCACTGTACTTAATAGGGCTGTAATACAACAATGGCTTATCATTAACATCCTGTTCTGATACTGAACAAAGGAAACAACTAGATAATGGGTGGATAATAATGGAAATTTTAATTTGCTGCTCTGTATGAGATTAATGAAAATAACCACTGTGTCCATTTGATCTTTAAAAAAAATGCAGACAAAGTTAGCAATTAGCATACATCATGCTATTGCAAAGCTAGGTGAACAAAGAGCTTTCATAATTTGAAACGATTCCTTAATTTGAAAATCATTAGAATGGAGATACTTGCCAGTGTGACTGTGTTTGTACTATTCTAAAACACTACACAAAGAACCAAAAGAAACTTCGGTCAGTTTAATAATCACAACCACCCTACACTGATATGACATGTTAGTATCAAAACCAAACATGCTCGAGATTGGTTCAAGACGGTGGAGTAGAAGGACTGCTCTCACTCCCTCTTGAAAGAGCAACAGAATCACAAATAACTGCTGAACGATCATCGACAGGAAGACACTGGAACTCACCAAAAAAGATACCCCACATCCAAAGACAAAGAAGCCAAAATGAGATGGTAGGAGGGGCGCAATCACAATAAAATCAAAACCCATAACTACTGGTGGGTGACTCACAAACTGGAGAACACTTATACCACAGAAGTCCACCCACTGGAGTGAAGGTTCTGAGGCCGATGTCAGGCTTCCCAACCTGGGGGTCCGGCAATGGGAGGAGGAATTCCTAGAGAATCAGACGTTGAAGGCTAGCGGGGTTTGATTGCAGGACTTCAACATGATTGGGGGAAACAGACTCCACTCTTGGAGGGCACGCAAAAAGTAGTGTACGCATCGGAACCCAGAGGAAGGAGCAGTGACCCCATAGCAGACAGAACCAGACTTACCTGCTTGTGTTGGAGGGTCTCCTGCAGAGACAGGGGTTGGCTGTGGCTCACCGTGAGAACAAGGAAACTGGCAGCAGAAATTCTGGAAAGTACTCCTTGGTGTGAGGCCTCCCAGAGTCTGCCATTAGCCCCACAAAAAGAGCCTGGGTAGGCTCCAGTGTTGGGTGACCTCAGGCCAAACAACCAATAGGGAGGGAACCCAGGCCCACGAATCAGCAGAGAAGTGGATTAAAGTTTTACTGAGCTCTGCCCACCAGAGCAACAGCCAGCTCTACCCTCCACCAGTCCCTCCCAACAGTAAACTTGCTCAAGCCTCTTAGACAGGCTCATCCACCAGAGGGCAGACAGCAGAAGCAAGAAAAACTACAATTGTGCAGCCTGTGGAACAAAAACCACATTCACAGAAAGACAGATAAGATGAAATGGCAAAGGGCTGCATACCAGATGAAGAAACAAAATAAAACCCCAGAAAAACAACTAGATGAAATGGAGATAGGCAACCTTCCAGAAAAAGAATTCAGAATGATAGTGAAGATGATCCAGGATGGCAGAAAAAGATTGGAGGCAAAGATAGAGAAGATACAAGAAATGTTTAACAAAGACCCAGAAGAATTAAAGAACATACAAACAGAGATGAATAATACAATAACTGAAATGAAAAATAAAATAGAAGGAATCAATAGCAGAATAACTGAGGCAGAAGAACAGAGAAGTGACCTGGAAGACAGAATGGTGGAACTCACTGCTGTGGAACAGAATAAAGAAAAAGGAATGAAAAGAAATGAAGACAGCCTAAGAGACCTCTGGGACAATATTAAACATAATAACATTCACATTATAGAGGTCCCAGAAGGAGGAGAGAGAGAGAAACGACCCGAGAAAATATTTGAAGAGATTATAGTCAAAAAGTTCCCTACCACAGGAAAGGAAAGAGCCACCAGAGTCCAGGAAGCGCAAAGAGTCCCACACAGGATAAACCCAAGGAGAAACACACCAAGATACATAGTAATCAAACTGGCAAAAATTAAAGACAAAGAAAAATTACTGAAAGCAGCAAGGGAAAAACAACAAATAACATACAAGGGAATTCCCATAAGGTTAACAGCTGATTTCTCAGCAGAAACTCTACAAGCCAGAAGGGAGTGGCATGACATATTTAAAGTGATGAAAGGGAAGAACCTATAACCAAGATTACTCTACCTGGCATGGATCTCATCCAGATTCGATGGAGAAATCAAAAGCTTTACAGACAAGAAAAAGCTAAGAGAATTCAGCACCACCGAACCAGCTCTACAACAAATGCTAAAGGAACTTCTCTAAGTGGGAAACACAAAAGAAGAAAAGGACCTAGAAAACCAAACCCAAAACAATTAAGAAAATGGTAACAGAAACTTGCATATCAATCATCACCTTAAAAGTGAATGGATTAAATGCTCCAACCAAAAGACACAGGCTTGCTGAATGGATACAAAAATAAGACCCATATATATGCTGTCTACAAGAGACCCACTTCAGACCTAGGAACAACATATACACTGAAAGTGAGTGGATGGAAAAAGATATTACATGCAAATGTAAATCAAAAGAAAGCTGTAGTAGCAATACTTATATCAGATAAAATAGACTTTAAACTAAAGGATGTTACAAGAGACAAGGAAGGACACTACATATTAATCAAGGGATCAATCCAAGAAGAAGATATAACAATAATAAATACATATCCTCCCAACATAGGAGCACCTCTATACATAAGGCAACTGCTAACAGCTATAAGAGAGGAAAACGACAGTAACACAACAATACTGGGGGACTTTAACACCTCTCTTACACCAATGGACAGATCATCCAAACAGGAAATGAATAAGGAAACACAAGCTATAAATGACACAATAGACCAGAGAGATTTAATTGATATTTATAGGACATTCCATCCCAAAACAGCAGATTACACTTTCTTCTCAAGTGTGCATGGAACATTCTCCAGGGTAGATCACATCTTGGGTCACAAATCAAGCCTCTGTAAATTTAAGATAATTGAAATCATATCAAGCATCTTTTCTGACCACAACGTTATGAGATTAGAAATCAATTACAGGGAAAAAAACATCAAAAACAGAACACATGGAGGCTAAACAATATGTTACTAAATAACCAAGAGATCACTGAATAAATCAAAGAGGAAATTGAAAAATACCTAGAAACAAGTGACAATGAAAACACGACGATCCAAAACCTATGGGACTCAGCAAAAGCAGTTGTAAGAGGGACGTTTATAGCAATACAAGCCTACCTCAGGAAACAAGAAAAATCTCAAATAAACAATCTAACACTACAACTAAAGTAACTAGAGAAAGAAAAAAAAAACCCAAAGTTAGTAGAAGGAAAGAAATCATAAAGATCAGAGCAGAAATAAATGAAATAGAAACAAAGAAAACAACAGCAAAGATCAATAAAACTAAAAGCTGGTTCTCTGAGAAGATAAAAAAAAAATTGCTAAACCATTAGCCAGACTCATCAAGAAAAAGAGGGAGAGGGCTTCCCTGCTGGCACAGTGGTTGAGAGTCCGCCTGCCGATGCAGGGGACACGGGTTCATGCCCCAGTCCGGGAAGATCCCACATGCTGCGGAGAGGCTAGGCCCATGAGCCATGGCCACCGAGCCTGTGCGTCCGGAGCCCATGCTCCACAATGGGAGAGGCCACAACATTGAGAGGCCCATGTACTGCAAAAAAAAAAAAAAAAAAAAAGGGAGAGGACTCAAATCAACAGAATTCGAAATGAAAAAGGAGAAGTTACATCAGGCACCGCAGAAATACAAAGCATACTAAGAGACTATTACAAGCAACTCTATGCCAATAAAATGGACAACTTGGAAGAAATGGACAAATTCTTAGAAAGGTATAACCTTCCAAGACTGGACCAGGAAGAAATAGAAAATATGAACAAACCCATCACAAGTAATGAAATTAAAACTGTAATTAAAAATCTTCCAACAAACAAAAGTCCAGGACCAGATGCCTTCACAGGTGAATGCTACCAAACATTTAGAGAGGAGCTAACACTAATCCTTCTCAAACTCTTCCCAAAAATTGCAGAGGAAGGAACACTCCCAAACTCATTCTATGAGGCCACCATCGCCCTGATACCAAAACCAGACAAAGATACTACAAAAAAATAAAATTACAGGCCAATATCACTGATGAATATAGATGCAAAAATCCTCAACAAAATACTAGCAAAGAGAATCCAACAACATATTAAAAGGATCATACACCATGATCAAGTGGGATTTATCCCAGGGATGCAAGGATTCTTCAATATATGCAAATCAATCACTGTGATACACCATATTAACAAACTGAAGAAGAAAAACCATATGATCATCTCAATAGAGGCAGAAAAAGCTTTTGACAAAATTCAACACCCATTTATGATAAAAACTCTCCAGAAAGTGGGCATAGAGGGAACCTACCTCAAAATAATAAAGGCCATATATGACAAACCCACAGCAAACATCATTCTCAATGGTGAAAAACTGAAAGCATTTCCTCTAAGATCTGGAACAAGACAAGGATGCTAACTCTCACCACTATTATTCAACATAGTTTTGGAAGTCCTAGCTACAGCAATCAGAGAAGAAAAAGAAATAAAAGGAATACAAATTGGAAAAGAAGAACTAAAACTGTCACTGTTTGCAGAAGACATGATACTATACATAGAGAATCCTAAAGATGCCACCAGAAAACTACTAGAGCTAATCAATGAATTTGGTAAAGTTGTGGGATACAAAATTAATGCACAGAAATCTCTTGCATTCCTATACACTAATGATGAAAAATCTGAAAGAGAAATTAAGAAAACACTCCCATTTACCATTGCAACAAAAAGAATAAAATACCTAGGAATAAGCCTACCTAGGGAGACAAAAGACCTGTATGCAGAAAACTATAAGACACTGATGAAAGAAATTAAAGATGATACAAACAGATGGAGAGATATACCATGTTCTTGGATTGGAAGAAACAATATTGTGAAAATCACTATACTACAAAAAGCAATATACAGATTCAATGCAATCCCTATCAAATTACCAATGGCATTTTTTACAGAATTAGAAGAAGAAATCTTAAAATTTGAATGTAGACACAAAAGACCCCACATAGCCAAAGCAGTCTTGTGAGAAAAAAATGGAGCATGAGGAATCAGTCTCCCTGACTTCAGACTATAGTACAAAGCTACAGCAATCAAAACAATATGGTACTGGCACAGAAACAGAGATATAGACCAATGGAACAGGATATAAAGCCCAGAGAAAAACCCACGCACCTATGGTCAACTAATCTATGACAAAGGAGGCAAAGATATTCAATGGAGAAAAGACAGTCTCTTCAATAAGTGGTGCTGGAAAAACTGGACAGCTACATGTAAAAGAATGAAATTAGAACACTTCCTAACACCATACACAAAAATAAACTCCAAATGGATTCGAGACCTAAATGTAAGAACAGGCACTATAAAACTCTTAGACGAAAACATAGGAAGAACACACTTTGACGTAAATCACAGCAAGATCTTTTTTGATCCACCTCCTAGAGTAATGGAAATAAAAACAAAAATAAACAAATGGGACCTAATGAAACTTAAAGCTTTTGCAAAGCAAAGGATACTACAAACAAGACGAACAGATAACCCTCAGAATGGGAGAAGATATTGGGAAATGAATCAACAGACAAATGATTAATCTCCAAAATATATAAACAGCTCATGAAGCTCAGTGTTAAAAAAAAGAAAACAACCCAATCCAAAAATGAGCAGGAGACCTAAACAGACATTTCTCCAAAGAAGACATACAGATGGTCAAGAAGCACATGAAAAGCTGCTCAACATCATTCATTATTAGAGAAATGCAAATCAAAACTACAATTAGGTATTACCTCACACCAGTCAGAATGGGCATCATCAGAAAATCTGCAAACAGCAAATGCTGGAGAGGGTGTGGAGAAAAGGGAACCCTCTTACACTGTTGGTGGGAATGTAAATTGATACAACCACTATGGAGAACAGTATGGAGTTTCCTTAAAAATCTAAAAATAGGGCTTCCCTGGTGGCACAGTGGTTGAGAGTCCACCTGCCGATGCAGAGGACACGGGTTTGTGCCCTGTTCGGGGAAGATCCCACATGCCATGGAGCAGCTGGGCCCATGAGCCATGGCCGCTGAGCCTGTGCATCCAGAGCCTGTGCTCCGCAACGGGAGAGGCCACAGCAATGAGAGACCCACATACCGCAAAAAAAAAAAAAAAAAAAAAAAAAAACTAAAAATAGAATTACCATATGACCCAGCAATCCCACTACTGGGCATATACCTAGAGAAAACCATAATCCAAAAGACACATGGACCCCAGTGTTCACTGCAACACTATTTACAATAACTAGGTCATGGAAGCAACCTAAATGCCCATCAACAGACGAATGGATAAGGAAGATGTGGTACATATAGACAATGGAATATTACTCAGCCATAAAAAGGAACGAAATTGGGTCATTTGTAAAGATGCAGATGAATCTAGAGACTGTCATACAGAGTGAATTAAGTCAGAAAGAGAAAAACAAATATCGTATATTAACGCTTATATGTGGAACTTAGAAAAATGGTACAGATGAACCAGTTTGCAGGGCAGAAATTGAGACACAGATGTAGAGAACAGACATATGGACACCAAGAAGCGAAAGCAGTGGAGGAGGGTGGTGGTGCTGTGATGAATTGGGAGATTGGGATTGACATATACACACTAATATGTATAGAATGGATAACTAATAAAACCTGCTGTACAAAAAAATAAATAAAATGAAATTCAAAAAAATATACTAGTGTCAATAAAAAATTGTTAGTATCATGAAGGGAAAAGAACAAAGATCTCCAATCAACAACCTACGTTTACAACTAAGGAAATAGAAAAAAATATAGAAAGTTAAACCTACAGCAAGCAGAATAAAGTAAGTAATAAAGATTAGAAAGGAGAGAAGCAAAATGGAAAATAGAATTATCTATTATTTTCATAGAGATTATCAATGAAATTAAAAGTTGGTTCTTAGAAAAGATCAAAATTTACAAACGTTTAGCTAGAATTACTAAGAAAAAGAAAGAGAGAAGACTTAAACAACTGACATCAGAAATGGAAGTGGGGACATAAAGACTGACCTTACATGAGTAAAAAACATTGTAAGAGAATACTGGGAATAACTGCATGCCAACAAATGGGATAACCTAGATGAAATGGAAAACTCCTAGAAACATACAAATTACCAAAACTGGCTTAAGAGGAAATAGAAAATCTCAGCAGACCATCAATAAGTAAAAAGATTACATCAGTAATTTTAAAAAATTCCCAATAAAGAAAAGTCCCGAACAAGATGATTTCAATAGTGAATTCTGGGCTTCCCTGGTGGCACAGTGATTGAGAGTCCGCCTGCCGATGCAGGGGACACAAGTTCATGCCCCAGTCTGGGAAGATCCCACATGCCGTGGAGCGGCTAGGCCCGTGAGCCATGGCCACTGAGCCTGCGCGTCCGGAGCCTGTGCTCCACAACGGGAGAGGCCACAACAGTGAGAGGACCACATACCACAAAAAAAAAATAGTGAATTCTATGAAACTCTAAGGAAGAATTAATACCAATTCTTCTCAAACTCTTCCAAGAAACAGAAGAGGAGGGAACACTTCCTCACTCATTCAACAGAGCCAGTATTACCTTGATGACAAAGACATCACAGGAAAGAAAACTATAGACCAGTATATAAATATAGATATAAAAACTCTCAACAAAATAGTAGCAAACTGAATTCAACAGCATATTTAATAAGGACTATACACCATGACCAAGTGGGGATTGGCTTTTTCACTCAGCATAGTTCCTTGGAGATTCATCCCAGTTGTCAAATCGATGACTCTTTCCTTTTTATTGCTGAGTAGTATTCTGTGGTATCGACGTACCACTGTTTGTTTAACCATTTATCCATTGAATGACAGTTGTTTCTATTTTTTTAGTTATTATGAACAAAGTTGTTATCAATATTCATGTTCAGTTTTTGTATGTCTTCAAGTCTCTTGGATAAGTGCCCAAGACTGCAATTCCTGAGTCAAAAAAAAAAAAAAACACCAAACATGCAATATTCTAAAAAGAATATTTTAAGTTTGCAGTGGAGATACCACTTCTGATTTTAAATTGACTTGGTCTGTGTATGACCTGTCATTCTTTAATGTAAATACAGATTTATTTATAAATTGAGGAAAGGCTTCACAGTTCTAGGCTCTAAAGGTGTCTTGCTGCAGACACTTGGAAAAACTATTGATTGTACACAGGTCTTTTTAACTACAGTGTGCACAAAATAACGATTACTATCAGTGGTATGATCTTCAAATAGGAAGGACAATATTATTGTCATGAAAACAGTAATGCCATTACTGTTATCGACCATGATTTATAAACCCTAATGTAGTCAGGTTTCTTTGGCTACTTTAATCAAGTGAGTGTGTTATTGTTCACTACAGTTTTCTGAAAAAGCAATGCTATATAAATGGAATCTAAAAAAATGGTACTGATGAACCAAGTGGCAGGGCAGGAATAAAGAGGCAGACGTAGAGAATGGACTTGAGGACACGGCGGGGAAGGGGAAGCTGGGAAGAAATGAGAGGGTAGCACTGACATATATACACTACCAAATGTAAAATGGATGGCTACTGGGAAGCTCCTGCATAGCACAGGGAGATCAGCTCCATGCTTTGTGATGACTTAGAGGGGTGGGATAAGGAGGGTGGGAGGGAGGCTCAAGAGGGAGGGGATATGGGGATATATGTATACATATATATATATATGTTATACATATATACATTCACTGTGTTTTACAGCAGAAACTAACACAACATTGTAAAGCAATTATACTCCAATAAAGATTTTTTTTTTTAAAAAACAATGTTATAGATTAACAAATTTGGAATTATATCTACAAAGGTTCACATTGTGCTTTTGAGAGGCTCCTATAAGTTTAAAAGCATAAGAAATCAAAAAGCCAATTTCTCATCATAAGTCCCATGAATTCCAGTAGAAAAAGGAAACAAAAAACAAGTGCCTGACAGAAGTTGATCTACCTATTTTTTCTAAGAATGATGTATTCGGTGGGTTATACAAAGCTGAATATATTGCTAAACCTTTAGATGGCTTCTCTCCTATTATATAAGAAAAACACCTTGTAAAGGGAAGTTATTAGAGGTAAGTAATTAATTTCCCCAAAATATAAAAGGTACTTTAAAATAAATATATTAATTATAACAATGTTTCAAATAATTTTATATGCAATTTGCACTGAAAATTGATTTTAATTTCATGAAAAATATAGTATAAAGTATATTAATATTATCAACTCAAGGTCTGTAAGATAAAAACCTATACAGAACAGTAGTATCATGAGATAAATTCATATATTGTCATTTCCCATTGCAGGATACATAGTTTATAATTAAGACCTTTTTCAGGGGCCAAAAGTAATACTCAGAACATATTCTAACATCAAGTGGAATAACATTCATATTACAGAGGTCCCAGAAGGAGAAGGAACAAGGGGCCAGAAAAATTATTTGAGGAAATAATGGCTGAAAACTTCCTGAATCTGTGGAAGGAAACAGATATCCAGGTCCAGGAAGCCCAGAGAATTCCAAATAATATGAATGCAAAGAGAAAATACACTGAGATGCATTATAATTAATGTGGTAAAAGTACAGGATAAAGAGAGAATCTTAAAAGGAGAAAGAGAAAAGCAATTTATTACATACAAAAGAAACTCCATAATGCTATCAGCAGATTTTTTGCAGAAACTTACAGGCCAAAAGGGAGTGGCAAGATATATTAATAATGCTGAAAGAAAAAAACCGCCAACCAAGAATTCTCTACACAACAAGGTAATCATTCACAATTGAAGGAGAAGTTAAGAGGTTTCCAGATAAGCAAAAGCAAAAGGAATTCATCACCACTAAACCAGCCTTACAAGAAATGTTAAAGGGACTTTGGTAAGCTAAAAAGGAAAGGAACTAATTAATAATAAGAAAACATAAATAGGTAAAAGTCTCACTGGAAAACATGAATAAATAATAAGGGTAGTGGAGCAATCACTTATAAAGCAAGTATGAAAGGTAAAAGACAAAAGAAGTAAAACTATTTGAAAAACCAGTAATTAGTTAAGGGATGTATGAAATAAAAAGATGTAAACTGTGTCAGTAAAAACATAAAATATGAGGGGGGTAAAAATATAAAGTTTTGGAATGTGTTCCAAATTAAGTTACTATTAACTTAAAAGACTATGTTATACACTTAGGATGTCATATGTGAACCTCACAGTAACCACACACACAAAAATTATAATAAATACAAAAAAGATAATGGGAAACGAATCTAAACATAACAATCAAACCACAAGGGAAGAGAGAGAGAAGAAAAAAGAGAGAACTACAAAAATTGCCAAAAAACAACTAACAAAATTACAATAATTATATAGCTATCAATAATTACTCTAAATGGAATAAATGCTCTAATCAAAAGACATAGTATAACTGAATAGATTTTTTTAAAAAAGACCTTTCTATATGCTGCCTACAAGAGACTCACATCAAACCTAAAGAAACTCACAGACTGAAAATGAGGGGATGGAAAAAGATATACAATGCAAATGGAAATAAAAAGATAGCTTTGGTAGCAATACTTATATCAGATAAAATAGAGTTTAAAACAAAGACTGTAACAAAAGTCAAAGAAGGCATTACATAATAATAAAAGAGTCAATCCAACAAGAAGATATAACATTTATAACATTTATGCACCAGACAAAGAAGCACCTAAATATACAAAGCAAATATTAACAGAGGTAAGGGAAGAAAGAGACAACAATACAATAAGAGTGCAGGACTTTAATACCCCTACCCTCCTTATATCAATAGATAGATCATCCAGATAGAAAATCAGTAAGGAAGCATTAGCCTTAAACAACACTTTAGACAAGATGAACTTAATATATATACAGAACACTGCATCTAAAAACAGCAGAATACACATTGTTTTCAAGTGCACATGGAACATTCTCCAGTTTAGATCATATGTAAGGTAACAAAACAAGTCTCAATAAATTTAAGAAGACTGAAATCATATCAAGCATCTTTTGCGACCACAAGTGTATAAAATTAGAAATCAATCGCAAGCAAAAAAACTGGAAAAAAAACAAATGCGTGGAGACTAAACAACGTGCTATTAAACAACCAATGGGTCAACGAAGAAATCAAAGAAGAAAGCAAAAAATAACTTGAAACAAATAAAAATGCAAACAGAACATTCCAAAATCTTTGGGACACAGGAAAAGCAGTTCTAAGAGTAAAACTCATAGAAATACAGGCCTATCCCAAGAAACAAACAAATCTAACTTTACATTTAAAGGAGCTAGAAAAATAAGAAGAAAATAAACCCAAAGTTGGTAGAAGGAAGGAAATACTAAAGATCAAAGAGGAAATAAATAAAATAGAAACTAAAATTTTAAATAGATCAATAAAACAAAGAGCTGGTTCTCTGAAAACATAAACAAAACTGATACCTTTAGTCAGACTCATCAAAAAAAAAAGAGGGGGCCCAAATAAAATCAGAAATGAAAGAGAAGGTACAAGTAACACCACAAAAATACAAAGGATCATAAGATTACTATGAACAATTATATGCCAACAAATTAAACAAAATAAATGGATAAATTCCTAGAAACACACAACCTTCCCAGACTCAGTCATGAAGAAAGAGAAAATCTGAATAGATGGATTACTAGTATAAATGTAATATTACTCAGTTATAAAAAGAATGAACTCTTGCCACTGCCACAAAATGGTTGGTCCTACAGGATATTATGCTAAGTGAAACAAGTCAGACAGAGAAAGAAAAATACTGTATGATTTCACTTGTATGTGGAATCTAAAAAACAAAACAAACAAACATACAAAACAAAATAGAAATAGACTCATGGATACAAAAAGCAAAGTGGTGGTTGTCATGTGGGGGTGGGTAGGAGATGGGCAAAATAGGTGAAGGGGATTAAGAGGTACAATGTAAAAGCATCATCGTTCTTCAGATTATACATACCATTTGTCTCAAAAGAATTTGACTAAGTTTATTTAAGTATAATTAGCTAAAATGTTTTAAGTGTAAGGTTTTCTATGAGAAAACATTTATTGTTTACTTATTGAAGCTTCTATATATTAAATACCAGATTAAGCATTTCACCCCCAAATTACAGAATCTAAAACCATCACAAAATGAATACTTAAATCATTCTTTCAGCACATGTACTATTAGAAATGTCAAGTACACAAGGAAACCCGAAACACTTATTTAAATTCTGTGGCCTTATTGTTATTTCTTTTGTTGTGAAACACATAATTTATGGAGTATGGAAGAAAATACTTCATAATGATACCAAATAATTACTCAGTTAAACACACAATAAATTTTAATTTTTATCATTGACTGAAATAAACGGGTGATATTTTAATAAGTAGAATGTTGATCCCCAAACACTAAACTTCTTTCTTGTAAAACAACAGCCTTATCTGATCTAGACACTCTTAGAGACATTAACAATGAGAAGCTAAACCACCAATAAATGATTTCTTAGAGAAAGCTAATTAAAATATTTAATGATATTCAAAATTAGTCAATCTGTATAATTAGCAATCAGTCTGACATGTTTCTTTTTCATATCAAACACAATAAACATGTGGTCTACTCCATACTTAAAATCTATCCAGGGACTTCCCTGGTGGCGCTGTGGTCAAGAATCCACCTGCCAATGCAGGGGACACGAGTTCGATCCCTGGTCCGGGAAGATCCCACATGCCGCGGAGCAACTAAGCCCGTGTGCCACAACTACTGAGCCCGTGCTCTAGAGCCCACAAGCCACAACTACTGAGCCCGTGTGCCACAACTACTGAAGACCACACACCCTAGAGCCCACGTGCACAACTACTGAGCCCATGCCCCGCAACTACTGAAGCCCACACTCTGCAACAAGAGAAGTCACTGAACTGAGAAGCCCATGCACCGCAACAAAGAGTAGCCCCTGCTCTCCACAACTAGAGAAAGCCTGCACACAGCAACGAATACCCAACACAGCCAAAAGAAAAAAATTAAAAATCTATCCATACTTGCCTTTTAAAACTAGTATTTAGCAATTATAATGAACAACGTGCATGTGAGTGAATGGACACCCAGTAAATCTTTAAAACTGTAAAGTGTGTGCCTACTAGCATTTTTTATGAGATCTTATCACCACCCACTGTACTTGATTAAGAGAAAGCTTAAGCATTATGTTTATCTTTTATTTGACAGAGGCCCTAGAGATATATCAGATAATGAAATGTAAACAGATAGAAAGTAACCCAGGGGCTTCTTAACCCTGGGTCCCAATTCAGGGAGTATGCAAACTTGGAAGGGGAAAACTGACATCTTTATTTTCAATAACTGCTTATTTGAATTTAGCATCTCTTTCAATTAGGAATGTAGGCAACAGACCACAGTGTATAAGCAGCACCTACCACTTGGCCACTGTGACTAACAGAAGTCACAGGTATTTTCCTATCACACCACACACCACATTTCTGGTGATATATTAAAATATCAGGGGCTTCCCTGGTGGAGCAGTTGTTAAGAATCCACCTACCAATGCAGGGGACACGGGTTTAAGCCCTGATCCAGGAAGATCCCACATGCCGCGTGGAACAACTAAGCCCGTGCACTGCAACTACTGAGCCTGCGCTCTAGAGCCCTTGAGCCACAACTACTAAGCCCGCGTGCCACAACTACTGAAGCCCACGCACCTAGAGCCTGTGCTCCACAACAAGAGAAGCCACTGCAATGAGAAGTCCTCGCACCACAACGAAGAGTAGCCCCCGCTCACCGCACCTAGAGAAAGCCCATGCACAGCAACAAAGATCCAATGCAGCCAAAAATTAATTTTTTTTAAAGAGTAAAATATCATCATTTCTTAAAAATTTCACTAGTTATACGAGCTGCCACTTTGTCTTGTTATGTAAAAAATCTTGTAAAGGGGCTTCCCTGGTGGCGCAGTGGTTGGGAGTCCACCTGCCGATGCAGGGGACGCGGGTTCGTGCCCTGGTCCGGGAGGATCCCACATGCCGCGGAGCGGCTGGGCCGCAAAAAAAAAAAAAAGCGTGTAAAGAAGCCCATTACTGTCTCAATTTTTTAATTAAACTTTCTATTTTGAGATAATTGTAAATATGCACCCAGTTATAAAAGAAATGCAGAGAAACCCTTGTTTTCACCCAGTGGTAATGTCTTACAAAACTATATTACAATATCACAACTGGGATACTGATATTGAGAAAACCCACCTATCCTGAGGGTTCCTTAGTTTTACTTGCACTTATTTGTGTGTGTGTGTGTGTGTGTGTGTGTGTTTATTTAAGTTCTTTGCAATTTGATCATCTGTAGATTCTTGTATCCAACCACCAAAATCAAGATACAGAACACTCCCACGGCCACAAGGATGCTTCCTGTTACCTTTCACAACCACACTCAAATCCCTCCCACAACCCTCCACCCCTGGCAACCACTAATCCATTCTCCATTTCTATAATTTTGTCAATGTCATATAAAGGCAATCATACAATAGTAACCTTTTGGCATGGGCTTTTTCACTCAGCATAATGCCCTGGAGATTCATACAAATAATCGCACATATCAATAGTTTGTTCCTGTTTATTGCCGAGTAGTAGCCCATGGGTTGATTCCAGTTTTTGTCAATTATGAACAAAACTGCTATAAACATCTGTCCTCAGGTTTTTGTGCAAACGTAAGTTTCTATTTCTCTGGAATGTGTCATAAGTTTAAAAAATAGTTCGATAAGTATATTTTAATATAATTAGTTTCCTTGTTAATCCTATGTAGCTTGTGCTTTACGTTTAAAAACATGATTCTGAGAAGGTGCCCATAGGTTCACCAGACTGCCAAAGGGGCTCACGGTACAAAACAAGCTAAGAACCCTTACAGGCATCTGTTTTCTCTATTTTGTACTGGAACTATATTCACTCTATCCTCTGCCCTATGAAGGGAGAAAATGTACGCTACCCTTTCAAACAGAGAAAGCTCACCTATGCAAAAGACAACAAGAAAATGGACAGAATTTGACCAATGATAATGTCCAATAGGATAATCAATCTATTTGCATAGCCAGTTTCTTCACGTACCATTTAAAGATAAGAACAATAGGGAAAGCTTCATCAGCATTTGTTATGTTGAGCAAAGACCATAAGGATATTTAAGAATAAGATATTTAGATATTTAAGCTATACAGAAAACAAATTTATGGTTACCAAAGAGGAAGGGGGGAAGGGATAAATTGGAAATTTGGGATTAACAGATACACATTACTATATATAAAATAGATAAACAAGGACCTACTACTGTATAGCACAGGGAACTATATTTGATATCTTATAACATAATGGAAAAGAATCTGAAAAAGGAGATAGATAGATAGACAAATAGAACTGAATCACTTTGCTGTATACCTGAAACACTGTAAATCAACTATACTTCAATTAAAATTTTTTAATTTAAAAAAAGATATTTAAGTATAATGTTTTCCCTCCCTGCTTTACCATTTTTAGACCTAATTCTAAGAGTAACTTTAGACACTGTAACAAAGCTAGTTTAATAATACTTTTGCAGATTATAAATGTTTCCTATAGCCCAGATAGAAACTACATCTTAAGGAGGTAATGAAGCTATAAATCGTAAATGAAATAAAGAAAAATTCCTTCCACAAAACAAAAAATTTCCCTATTATTTTTAGACCCCTAGCCTTGTAAACATTTTACTAAGTGCTATCAGCCAAAATGAACACACTGAACTTTATTCAGTTCCTTGCCTACCTTTATCAATGGTGCATCAATAGTAAAATATCCAAAGCATAGAAAAACAAAGTAAAAGATCTATGACTGATTGACATGTAAATAAATGGATGTGTGTCATCGGCACTGAATGAGATTCATAGCTTTAGACATCAAAAAGGCCTTATATTTCTATAGCACAAACAGCTTTCAGAACTTTTCCTATATACTCTTGCATCTGAATCTAACACCGGGGGAAGATACTGCTAAAACCATTTTTCTTTTCTGCAGCTGTGAAAATTGAGCCATGGGGAAGTCACGACGTGCCTGAGACTGTCTAACTAGCAAATAATTGTCAGAAACCGGCTAGAATCTAAAATAGAGAGTTCCTTTCGGAAGACAGGGCAGAACTATTTTCAAGGGAGTACAATTTGCTTTCGATGTCGGATTATAACAAAAAGAGGAAAGGTGGGCAAAAGTTTCAGAAATATTCCTTCCCCTCAAAAGCTGTGTGAATTTAATCAAGTTATTACTTGTCCTCCTGGGCCTCAGGTTCCTTATCTGCAAAATGGGAATAATATTGTATCTACCCTCAGAGTTGTTATAAGGATGAAATAAGAATCCAGGTAAAATACAATAATGTCTGGTATATAATAAGTATTCAATTAATGTTTGCTGCCATTATATATTATTTTATCATTAATCTAATAAGAAATGTCTTTTAAAATTGCCTAATGAAAGAAATACTGGTAGTATGAAATGAGTAGTTTCTGGTCACCTTGTTCAGGTGATGCTGAGTCGGGCTGCTTATCTTTCTGAAATGCTCAGGAAAGGATTTCTACCTTAGGCAGATAAGCTGATTATTTTCAAACTGTATTCTAAGGGCCCACAGAATTCCTTAAGTTGTTTTCGGGGCTGCTTTGGGGGCTGAAGAGGGGATGCGTACAGAGGAGGGCTCATCGGGGAGTGTCCATATCTTCTCTCCCCCAAGAATAAGGACATTTGCACATTTGCCTGCTTTATATATTCCTATTCCACATGTGATTTCTTATGGATAAACTGCTTTGATGTTAAATAAAGTTTAAACCCACTGAGCTAGATGATCTTGAAGGTCCTGCCCTTTTGAATCTATGACTCAGAATATGCCTCCATTTGTGTACTAAAGCACAAGCTTTTCTTTTTTAAATATAAAATTTTAATTGACTGCCATATTCTCTGCACACACACATGATTAGTCAGGTTTTCAGTTTCTTCACAAAATAATCTATCTCTTTTGCATACGGTGTCTTTTTCATATTAGAATAGTCCCACTCAACATTTATTGAGTTCCCATGAGGTTCCAGGAACTGGGAGTACAGATACAAGCCAAGACATACCCTTGCCATCAAAGAGCTTACACTTTGGGTGAGGGTGAGGGGCAATAAGCAGACTTATTAAACAATGTGATAAGTGCCGTGACAGAAGTAGACATGGGGAGGTACGGGAATTTGAAGGATAGATGGTCTGATTTTATTTGGGGGAAAATGGTCAGGCAAGCTGTAAAAGGTGAGTGCATGTTCACCCAAGGCAGATAAAGTTATTTTAGTAAGAAGTCAGAATAAACACTGAGGCACAATGTTTGCCAACTTGCTAGTAGATCAATAAAACTGGAGCTCAGGGGTAATGTTTCTCAAACTGGGATCCTCAAACATATTCCTAATGGCCTCTGACTTGTATAAGATAACTTAAAATTCTGCAGTTTCATTTCATCAGATAATGTGATAAAACTCTGCATTAACTGGATTATCGGGATAACCATGTTACCCCCAAGTCCTGCCACCTAATCTCAGCATCCACATTTGCATTTAGGATCACACTGTTACTGGGAAGGATGACTTTCATTATCTCAGACTAATCAGAACAGAGATGGTCTCAGTATGAAAACAATGTATTTGTACCAAATAAAAAGCAAATGACATTGCAGCTTGCTAGACTAGTCAAAATTTAACCACAGATGGAGTAAACGGATGGTACAATTGGGTCATCCTATGGCACTCTAGTCACAGAGAATGAAAAAAATGCCTTCCTGTACTGTAGTAGCTTCACATTGTAAATAGCAATTTAGGTTCAGAACATCATTTATCACTTAAAATAATGTTAATTTAAATTTTATTGTTTTTTGTATTTTTCTTTAACACATATATTTGTTTTATAAAGTGTGTAAGACTTATTGGCAGAGTGTAAATCTTATTCTGTATTGGCACACATTTAAACAGTTTAATTAAAATATTTTAAGTCAACACTGGGGTCTTTGAGAAGGCTTTTCCTTTAAAAGGGGGCTATATCTTGGTCAAATCTGAGAAATTGCCATAGGTGAGAGAAAAGCACTGGAAGGATTTAGGCTGTGGAATGACAAATATATCTGTATTGTAAATGATGGCTTGAGCTGGGCAGTGTGTAGAAAAGCAGTTGGGGGAGAGAATGGAGCAGTAGATTTGTTTAGGGAAGAATATGATGAAGTGATAGCTATAAACATTGCAGTTAAAAAGACAAGACTGGATTAGAGGGTTGTTTAGGACCTAGACTTACTTCACCTAGCTTAGTGAATGGGGATGCCGGGCCAGGTAAGATGGACGAATTAACATGCTTCCCAGATTTAGGCAGCCCCTCTGAGCTAAGTGATAATGTTATCTGCATTTTTACAGATCAAGAAACTTAGGTTTCAGGAACTTGGACAAGGTCACATTACTAGTAAGAACCTGAATTTGATCCCAAATCCTGACACTGAGGCCTGTGTGCTTAAACATGGAACAACACTGCCTCCGTATTAGTAGTGATAAAGTTTGGTTCAAGATTCCCACAGAAAATATAGAAAGTGAGAAAACAAGGTCAAGTAAGAAAATCTGATTAGTGCTTACATTTAGAAACAGACAGCAAGAAGTACAGAATAGAATCTTTTATAAATCGACAAGAATATGTGAAAGGGAGGGGACATTTTAATTTGCACATATGCAACTGAATACTCAATTTTCCATTTTTGTGACCTGGTCTCTAAAAAACCGACTGCAACATTAAAAATGACAATTTATTTACAATGAAATCAGCTACTCCATAAATGTTCAGTTTAATTAAAGAAACTGATGTCTTTGGGATCAAATAGTATTTTAGGAGGACAGTCTTCTGGTTAGTGTTTAAAAGAGGAATGATTTGTTTAGGTTTGTATATGTAAACTCTAAGAACACCTGGAAGCTGATCTTTTTTGGTTTCATTTCAAAAGACTGAGTTTACCTAACAAAGTTAAACATTTGTTTGTATTTTCTACAGTAGTGATGAATTTACAAGTTATTCAAGACATTTGGTGATAAATAATTCATCTCTGCAGCATGAGAACCAATTCTAGTTCTCAAATCATATACAATGAATATCACAAAACACTGTTTGTTCAAAGCCCTAGCCTAACTTGAAAGAACACCCTGATAAGAATATCGAGCTAGTACTAGAGCATGTAGTCTTCGTAGAGTTTTTTATAAAAGCACAAACAATGTTCTGGCTCATAAGCGCTACATAATATATCATGTTACAGTTTGAGGTTATGCCAATAGAAGCAGCAGGATCAAATTACCCAATATGATGGCATTACTTTCATAGATTACCAACCATCTGTTTCAGCTGGTAGCATTCTTACCTCTAAAGACCTAAGTTGAGAATTTGATTATAAGAGAACCCACATTCCTGTTTCATCAAAATAATTATTCTAAAAATAACATTTCTTCACGGTCCACCTACAATGGTTTATTATTTTAGTGTGTCATTTACTTCTCAGAGAGAAAATGAATATAGTCTAACAACCCAACATATACACACATCTCGAAAAGCCTTCATTTCCTTCTTCTCCTACCCAAAGTAAAACATTGATGTTAAATCTCTTCAATAGTTTAGACAAGCAGTAATGTCCTTCTAAACTTCTTCACAAAATGAATGAGTCTTTCAACTTCTCTAATATATTTAGTGAGGGTTTTGTACAGCAAAGAATAAAAAGTACACCGCGTGATTTCTTAAAGTGCATGTTTACTCTCCAAACACAGCAATTTACACTACCCAAATCTGACACCAGTCTGAGGGCTCTGCTGCCAATTCTGCATTCCTTTAAACAAAACAAGAGGAGGCAAAACAACCCAAAAAAGCCAGCCATATGGAGCTCAGTAGGTTAATGCACTATTCTGACAGTTCCAACTAGTACAATTGAGGGCAAAACATTTTCAAAAGAAGAGGCTGCTATATGATGTATGTCTTTGAGAAAAAATAAATCTTGCAAAAACAAAAAACCTGAAGATTCCTTAGGTTTCTTCAAAAGTTGTGGCATGTCGTTGGCAAGTATTCATATTGTTATGCAGATCCACTTAGTTAAAAAACACAGTGAGAGTATTTCTAGAGGGAACAAGACATTATCCTAAGCAGTGAGAGGAATGTCAACGGGTATTAAAGTTCCTGTGGGGGCAAGAGATATTCATGTAACATCAGAGATTAATTTCATCTCTAAAAGCATGTATATAGTCACAAAGTGCATTTACATACAAAACCAACCAACACATTATAATTGCTTTACTCCCTTAATATAGTGGGAGGAAACTGACTTTGGAATCATGGAGATTTGATTTTGAATCCAATATCTGCTACTTAGGAATGTTTAAATGTGTGTAACCATTTTTCTGAGTTTCATTATATATTACAGAATTGCTTTGAACATTTAAATATAAATAAATGTAAGGTATCCAGCACTATGCCTAACACATAGTTAGGTATGCAATGGATATTTATTGCTTAGCATTATCATCAACATCCAACGTCTTGAGCGTACTATGCTCCAGTCACTGTACTAACTCACTTAACATTTATTATCCTAATCCTTGTAAACAATCCTAAAGAGGAATAATTATCCCCAATTCACAAATGAGAAAACTGAAGCTCACAGAAGTTACAAAACTTATCTGAAGTCACACACACAGTTCGTAAGTAGTAGACGTACAAACTCTGGTCCATTTGAACTCCTTGCTGAGGTCCACAAAGCCCTGTGTAATTTTGCCCCTACCTGTCTCTATAACTTCATCTGATTCCACCCCATCCCTATCCACTACTTCCCAACCACAGCGGTCTGTTATCTGGCACTCAAACACCTCAAGCCCATTCCCACACTAGAGCCTCTACACATGTTCTTCCCTCAGCTGGGAAAGCCCTTTTCCTGAATGTGTGCATGGTTATCTTCTTCCCATTATTCAAATACCATCTCCTCACACAGGCTTTCTCTGGCCATCCTACATGACGTAGCCCACCATCAAAATAGCAACCTAAAAAACTCACATCACTCTTTTAGGGGCTCTTATTACTACTTGGTATATTCTTTGTTTATTACTATTTGCCATATTCTTTGTTTATTCATCTGTTGATTACCTGTCCGTCTTCACTGAAATATAAATCCCATGGCATCAAGGGCTTTGTTTCTCTTCTTCTGGGCTGTATCTCCAGTCCATAGCATAGTGCTCAGAACACAGGAGATAATGGATGGATGGATACACAACAAGAGCTTTCAACTACGCTGCTTAAATACACAAAAATATACATACACATAAACACAGATGTACACCAGATCTGGAAAGTAGATGAGTTACAGGTGATTTTTCATGAGACACAAATTTGATAGAATTTGTGGCATGTTTTCCTAAAATGCTGCCTAGTATATATATATCCGATATACTCATTAACCTGCAATGAGAACAAACTTCTCACCTTCAGTCAGACTCCCTTACTTTTAGAAAGCTATATCTTCTGTTATTCCTGGAAACAAATCTCTAGATTCCTGATCTTACGCAAACGTCCTTTGTGTAAGGATCACAAAGATCAACTCTCCTTTTTCATCACACTGGGATCTATAAATCAGTCCATTTGATCCGACCAGTTGACAACCCACATGTGTCATTTTAGATGAGCAGAATGTGGTGCGAGAGACTGTGCTAGTCTAAGTTGCCAATTAAAACACAACACCAGTAATACTAAGGAGGCAGTATGCTAAAGAGGGCAACTTACTGGAGTGGAAGTCATGACACTTAGGTTTTAAACCTGGCTCAGCCATCATTTGCTTTGTGCCGTGAGACATACACAGATTCTCCGGGCCAATCTGTTTCTTCCTCTTATGAAAATGAGGGGCTAGAATATGATCTCTAATGTCATGTGCAGCTTGAACATTCCACAGTTCTGGGACAAAATAAGGATTAAAGATATTGCCTGGGGCCTGTGAGAGAGAGTGGCCACTATCAAGACCAAATATGGGGTAGAAGCACACACACCCCTGAGAGCATAAGTCTCTCCCCAAAAGTGATATTCCATCGAGATCCTGAGTCCCATATGACTTGCCAAGATTTTAATTTATTCTCTGTCCAGAGGTAAACATATTACTTACTCCCGAGTTTACGTACTGCCCCATTATTATTCTCAATAATTCTTTCCTTCATCCACCAGCCACTATAAGTTTTATTTATTCAGCAGACTTCCCCAAGGGCAGTGACTTTTTTGTAATGGTTTATGTAATTCTTCAGGAATATATCTATCATTCAATGTGTGATATATATTTTACATTACTAGAACTCTACAAAATCCTAGGGTTGAGGGAGGAGGCTTCTTTCCTCCACTATATTTTTTCATTTATTGAAGCACACAAATCTGCATGCAGGGTGGAGGGAAGCATTTTTATGAGAAATATCATATACACTAATAAATGTATTGATGTAGATATCACAACTAATTTGTGACAATTCAAAAAAATGGTACGTGGCATTACCACTAAATATGGCCCCCCAGATTAAAACCAGTTTGAAACATTACCGACATTCCAAAGCATTCAAAAACAGAGTTTCCCTTGGAATACTGAAAATTGCTACAGACTCACTACCAAACTGGCTAAGTCCCCGAAAGCAAAACTAAAACAAGTATTAAAGAGCAAAAGTGCTACTCTTCTCCCAGATAATAATAACTTGTATGGCTTTACACAAAGTATGAGCTCTTGGTAGTCAAAATAGAACCAATCTGAAATATCCTCACCCAGCATAGTTTCCACATTAGAAATGTGAATTTTAAAGAGTGGTAAATGCTTTGAATTCTAGAAAAGTATGGTACATGTGTGGAATGTTATTTTTATCTAAGATATTATTTCAAAGAACATTTTAGCTCCTACTGCATATTATTTTTCTTGGAAGCAGATGACCTTTATGCATTACTTTTATATCTTATCTCAACCCGCAGATTAATTTCCTCATTAAACATTTACTAAGTACCACTATATGCTAGGCACTGGCTATACAAAGATGTCTAAGGCAACGTCCCCTGTCCTCAAGGAGCTCTAAGTCAGGTTGAATAGCATTTTCTTTACCAGGCGAGTTTTTAATGAAAATTTCTAAATGAGGCTTAGGGATTATTCAAATTTGTCACCTAACTCTTCTACTCATCCCAAGGTTTCTACTATTTTTAGAAAATACTTATTCTAGATTAGAAAAAGGGAGATCAATTTACAGACAGAACTTTGCCAAATTCAGAAAAAAACACTGACTCAAGCAATGAGGATAAAGAAATTATTTTTCATGCCACTGTTTCATAGACCATTTCTTAAATAAAAATATCATAAACTAGTAAAGCAAAATACTTGTCTACTGTTGTTAGACTCACCATATTAACTCATGTGGGTTTTTTAAAGAATTGATTCTCCTTCTTTCATTTTAATGTAATATATGATAAATACAGAAGAACATATGTAAAATGATGTAAGTTTTAAAGTGGAAACTAACTGTTCATAAACCCAGTGTCACTTTTTGCCACATTTGGGGAAATACTGCAGTCAATCTATACTTTGTATAAATAACCAATAAAGGCTTTAAGTTAACAAACTAAACTAGGGATATAAAAGTTTGAAAGTATAAAAATTAACTTCTACTTTCAAATTTTACATTGATCTTAGTTTTTGATCTCTAATGTTAGAATTCTCTTTGAAGAACACAAATGTATTAGAAAAAATATATTGCATTAACCTCTCTAGCATCCCTGTAAGGTGAGACGTATTATCCCTGTTTTACAGATTGGGCAAGTTCTTTCATCAAATTTGGCCATGATACACAATGAAAAATGGAACTGGGAATAGAACCTAGGGCATCTGATTTCTAGTCCAGTATTCTATCCATTAGTCTTTCTCTCTTATGCCTTTGGCACTTCTCATTGTCCTAAAATTCTGTCCAGGATCACTGATTCTTCAAAGTCCTGGCTCAGTTGTCAAAGCCACAAAGATACTGAACTTAGAAAAAAATTAATTGCTTT
Organism: Lagenorhynchus albirostris; assembly: GCF_949774975.1. Lineage (NCBI taxonomy): Eukaryota > Metazoa > Chordata > Mammalia > Artiodactyla > Delphinidae > Lagenorhynchus > Lagenorhynchus albirostris. The sequence goes on from NC_083116.1 coordinate 48,597,586, forward strand.
AGTTTGGGATTTAACAGAGTAGTACAATATCACAGAGTAATAACTCAGCACAAAAAAAGATTCCAAGTGTAGAAAAAACATAACAGGTGACTACTGCCTTCAAAATACATTGTGTAAGATTCAAATGTGTTCGTAAAATAACATACTTTGTTTAATGGATTCACTTGATGATTCAGTACACACAGCTATACAGAAATTATGCACTTATTGACACAGAATACAATTAAAGCAACTAAAAAGCCTGTCCATCCCCCCTCCCCAAAAAAAGCCCTGCCCATGGGGTGAGATAGAAATTCTTTCACAATGCTGATAGCAAGATGAAGGCTTGGCATAATCTTCCTAGAAAGCCATCTGGTAAGAAGAACCAAGAGCCACAAGAAAAAGTATGCATTCTCTTTGACCTAGTAATGCTGCTTCTAGGAATCTATCATCAAAAATAATCTGAACTGTAGACCAAGCTTTATGCTCTAAGATATTCAAGACATCATTTTTTTGAAAAGGAAACTTGTAAACACTTTAAGAGATCAAATGTAGGGAAATGAAGAGGTAAACTATGGCATCTACTTAAAATGGAATACTATGCAGCCATTAAAATGTTTTCATGATGGGGAAATATATCTTTGAGTCACTGTTATGTGAAATGAGAAACAAAACTCTTTGTACAGTATGATTTCAATTATGTAAAAATGTTTCTATCATTCAAATGGTAATCTATGGTAATGTTAATTATCCCCAAGTAATAGAATTTTAGATGTATATTTTCCTCTTCAAAACTTGTTGTGCTTCCAGATTTTCTAAATTTAAGATGATTACTTTTGTAATTAAAATCTATTAAATATTTTTAAAAGAAAGCTCTACCATCTGCTTTGGTTGAATTTACTCATATACATAGGTATAAGGCTTGAGTAAACAAAAGGTGAGAATAAAAGAGATAAGAGGTGAAAGAAAACAATAATAATAAAGGAGAGACACAAAACAATACAGAAAAAAAAAAGAAAAGAATAAAGAAATTTGAGGACACAAAAGAAAACCCTTCCTTCACAAAGCAGGAACAATCTCTCTTGCTTCGACCAAAGATTTGTACACTTTCAACCTCAATCACTAAGAGGATGTTTATTCAAATATGTATCACCTTCTGTTTGTTAAAATAGGCTTCAAGACACATCTCTATAGGCAGACATTTATAAGTAAAACACATTGATGAGGGGAGGAAGAGGTGAAGGAATATAGATTACATGTCACCTGAAGTTCTATGATCAAGCAAAAAAGAAAGAAAAAAGAACCTTCCCCATAAAGGGTTTCCCACACATATTTCCTTCAGTTAAAAATTCTTCCTCAAATCCTAATGCGCTCTCACTGATCACACAGTGAATGATTAGGACAAGCCCTGGACTTTGCCTTAAAAGTTACAGAGCAACCCAGGATCCCCTGCAAGATCAACACAAAAACAGCCACAGTAAAACAAATCAACAACCTAACAATGAGAAGAGAATTTTGACTATTTGTAGGGTGAGGGCATCATTTTAATGGTCACTAAGTAGTATAAGTGAATATGAAACCAGTCTTCTACCTTTAAATATTGTATGTTGACATGATATACATACAGGCACACATACATAAATATACAGAGAAATCTAGCTAAAGTTCAAATTCCAGACATGGTCAAGATCAACTAATTAACACTAGCATTAGTTGGAACTTTCTAGCTAGTGTTCAATCTTGGGAACTCAAGGTAATTATCCACTGAGTGTCTACCATGTATAAGTCACTATGTTAGGTTCCATAGGTAAAACAGAGACAAATGAGACAGTCTTTGCCTTCAAGGAACTTAAAGAAGGGAAGAATGCTTATTAACCTCAGTGAGATGTCACCATTACAATGATTCATTCATTCAAATGCTGAGTTATTCATTCATTTCAAACCATTATTGAAGATGCACTGTGTATGGCATTTGTGCTTGGTGTTAACAAACTGATGATTAAGAAGACGGTGCTCAAATTGGAAGTTGAAAATACAAATCTTAAGGAGTTTACAATATTCACTAGGTAAAAACCAGAGAGACTCATTCAATGGATACATATTGAGCAGCTCCTATGGGCCCAATCTGCTGAAACTGAGGATCTGGGAGTAAACCAAGTAGACAATGAGCTCTACAAGGGTGGTCCTTACTTTCTAGTAATATGAGTAGAAAGGGGGTAGCATAGGGTTGTATGAGAACACAGAAGGACAGGATCCAGATGTCCAGAAAGGCTTCATGGAGGATGGAATAAAAGATGACTATTCTAATTGTGCTTTCCTGTCACAGCCCTTCAATGATTTGGAGACAAGTATACCCCGCCAAAACCTTCTCTTTTTCAGCTTTCTCTCATTTCAGAATGAGAGAATGCATGCAAAACACTTAAAGTGGTTCCTGGTCCACAGAACATGATCAATACAAGTTGTCGAGCAGCACAGTTTAGCATTCCCAATGTTATTCTTAGAAGTCCGTGCCATTTTTATTTTCTCTACACCCCCTTAAAAATAAGTTTGGCAAGGAGAATGTAAAAAAAAAAAAACATTAAAAATCCCACCATACCAGACACTAGTTTTTACACTGTCATCTAATCTTTGATCATAGGCTTACTAAAATGTAATAGCTGAAAGCATACATCACACCACTCATGTAATTTCTTTTAACCATTGTATCAGATGAATGCTTTCATTTTTCTACACAGCCTATATAAGTCATTTTAGTACCTAGACAATATTCTCCTAAGGGTCTGGCCCATAATTTAGGCATTCCCTTCTTCTTGGAATGAAGGTTTCCACCCACCTTGATTTTCCATCAGTATGAACAATCCTGCAAGGAATCTCTTTTCCCTTCTTTTGGATAGTTTCCTCAGGATAAATTCTCTGAAGTACTATATAACAGGGGTCAAAGGGTATAAGCATTTTGTATATTCTGTCCAATTGCTTTTCAAACGGATTTAATTCTACCAGCACAATACAGTAAGGTACAAATTTCACCGTATTAGGTAATGTCAATCTTATTGCTCCAATTGAATAGGTGGAAAATGATACCTCATTTTCAAAATTTGCATTTCTCAGTTGGTATGTTAAAATTTTCCCCATTTTCCTGATTTTATTTCCACTTATGTGAATTATCTATTTCTTTTACAGATTTATCTATCCAAAACTAAATGTCTCCATCACGCTCTATGCAGTACTTAGATACTAACAACATTGATCCCTTGTGTGATAAACTTGTAAATATTTCTTCAGTGTTTTATTTTTTATATTTTCCATACAGTTTAGCTTTTATTTATTCAAAGGAGTAAACCTTTTCTTTTGTAACTTCAATTACTTCAAATCTTACAAAGTTTTCACTTTGCTGTTTACTTTTAATCTCTCTCTGATTTTGGTATACAATATGACTTATGGACCTATTTTTTTCCCTGAGACTTATAGGCAGATTAATGAACGGTGTTGGGATGCCTATCTCCTCTCCTTAAATTATACCCTTACAAAACACTTTCTCTTCCTTTATCTCTCTCTCTCTCTCTCTCTCTCTCTCTCTCTCTTTTTCTTCTCCTCTACCACCAAAATATTGTCCCTGGTTCTCAAAACGGTATTTTACATTCTTGCCAGTTTCTTTTTCCATATATATAACAATCTTGTCATATTCAATTCAGTTAAAATGTCAGTTTTTATTTCATTATAATTAGGTTAAATGTATAAATTTAAAAAGAGAAATTTTTATCTTTATGGTCTTTATTCATCCCGTCTCAAATTGTATTGTCTTTACATGTATTCTCATCTTTTTCTATAGCTCTCCAAGTGATGTAGATTTATTTATGTAGATTATATACATCTATTAAGTTCATTCAAGTCATCTTATACTTTATTACTATTTTGAATGAGATTTTTTCATTGTGTTCTTTTTTTAAAATTGTGGTTAAATACACATAACATAAAAAATTTACCATCTTAACCATTTCATTGTGTTCTTTAACTGGTTATTATTGTCATAAAGAAATGCTATTGAAGCAAATCACTTTACTAAATATCAAACTGAGAATTTAATATTTAATTTAGGTACATAGTCAGCAAATTACTCTCTTGCTCCTCCTGACCCTCAAAATTCTAGCCTTCAGGGGCTTCCCTGGCGCAGTGGTTGAGAGTCCGCCTGCCGATGCGGGGGACACGGGTTCGTGCCCCGGTCCGGGAAGATCCCACATGCTGCGGAGCGGCTGGGCCCGTGAGCCATGGCTGCTGGGCCTGCGCGTCCGGAGCCTGTGCTCCGCAACGGGAGAGGCCACAATGGTGAGAGGCCCGCATACAGCAAAAAAAAAAAAAAAAAAAAAAAATTCTAGCCTTCAGCTGGAAGATGAGACAAAAACACCTGTGACTCTAGCCTCTTTGATTTCTAGTCCAGGGTTCTATTGTCTTTAGGGGTAGTTTTCAAGTTTTTCTTGGTTATATCAATCAATACCCTTATAAATCAACAAAAGCAGAGAGAAGTAAACATATCTGTAATGTTGCAGATGCATGTTTCATGGTGCTAGTGTGTTCTATCAGGTTTATATTGGCTACTTCCAAGCACTGACTACTTCAATCTGCAGGCTCGGTTATGACCAAGGAAACTCGAAGTATTTAGGATCCTCATCACTGCCTATAAGTGGTGTCGAGATTTACCTTTGCTGTCCTGAGTCTAAAGCCCAATATACTTAGGGTAAACATCCCTGCTGGGATAGGAACTTGCCCTGAACCCTAGCTAACTTGACATCATGCTAACCTTTTCCCCTAGGAATCGAAGACAGCACCCTACATTATGAACCCCAAAATTTGGCAAGTGTTTTTCCTCCGAACCACTGATCACCTTGAACCACAATGCTGCCAAAGTCTGTCTAGAAGATCAAGTAGCTGCATCCTAACTACCACATCAGAAGACTCCTTGGATATTGTCAATGCGCCAGATCAAATGCCACTTTCCCACATCTCTTTGAACCTTGATTTCATCTATAGCCACCCCACATGGAATTCAACCAAGTTCCAAAACTTTGACTCATGGCTGTCAATTTACTCCCTTTTCACCATGGGCCATTACATTGGTGGTCACAGTAGCCTCAAGGCTGAAATGGGCCAATACATAGCAGAAATAACTTGTATACACTGTGAATCACTTTCTCTAGTAGCCTGGAATACAAAATTAAAGCTATCTATATATGTGCTTCAAAAGAATCAAATGAACATTGTCATTTTACTTCACATACTACTAAATACCTTTGTATCCATCAAAGATTTTATCATTGGTATATCAGCAAAAAAGAATTCTTATAGGTATATACTTCGCTTCAAACATTTACTGTGACATAATAATAAATCATTTTAACAGGAAGAGAAATTCAGATTTGTTGTTTTATAGCACGCATAGGGTTAACTTCCTCTACTGGATAAAAACACTTATAGCTTAGCTTCCTTATAATAAGTGTACTTGACATTACATAGCAAGTTATAACTTACAAACATTTTCACATATATTATGCCATTTAATCCTCATAACAACCACGTGTGATATTCAGGGCAGATAAGAACAGAACAAAGAAAACAATGTCCAAGCAAGCTGAGTGTGATGCTGAACTCACACAACTTATCCCTGGAAACAACAGATCCCAACTGTTTCGGCTACTCTTGGTCAGTGTTTTCTTCTACATCATGTAGAAAAGCATTTTTAAAGAAAAATTGGGATGTCTGAATGGGAAGAAACGTCTAACTACAAAATAAAATCAGCATAAGTTTCAATAACTATGTGAAACACAATTAAGATTACTTGGTGTGGTACCTTTAAAAGATGGATTTTTCTATGGGCATTTAACATATAATTGCAGGAAAATTTTTAGAAATCTGTATTTAAGTGGATTTTAAGTGTTTCCTTGAGATATGGACAGTAGCTTTAGAAATAGGAGTTTGGAACCTTCACTGCTATGATAAATCATTCTGTTAAAGTAATAATTTGCAATTTCTGAACATTTTTAAAAATAGGTAACTATTATTCTTGAGTGTATTTTTCACTCTTTCCTATACAAATGGAAAGAATGCACACCTGCGGATGATGTAAATAAGCTTGCAGAAAGTTCCAACAAGTGCTGTAACGTGTATACTCAAAGAGCATTCACATTATATTCATGTAAAATACATCAGAAATGAAATACTAAGGTATTTTCAATCTCTCCCTAACATAAAAACAAAACAAAACAAAACCAACCCTGAATTCAGAAGGATACTTGTTGTTTCCATCTCATGGTCTGATGAGAATGTGCATATCTTTCATTTCACTGGTTATACTGAAAACTCCTCAAGGGAAAAGACCATGTTTTTTCTTTCTTAAGGCTATCCCTTCAATACCATACACCAGAAACATTCAATAAATACTTGCTGAAAGAGTGAATGAGTTGGTACAGGCAGCTTTGAATTATCAGAAAGTTTCTTGTGTTTTCCCCTCTCTGCCTCTGAACAAGTTTTTTTTTTCTCCTTTTTAAAAAAATCTTAGAACAAATAAACATTCAACTCTTTTGAAGTATACAAATCTAACTAATTAGGACGTGCTACTGAAAAACAACACAAATTTGAAAGACAGTGTCACCACAGTAAGAGTGCATCACACACACACACAAACTTGAATTCTATTTTTAAATCTTCTCTTAACTCACCTGACAGCCATACAACTTATTTAACTTTGTGAGAACTGGGGCATATGAAGGCAGCTAATAAGACACCTTTTATCACCCAGGGGGCCCAAGCATACAGCTACCTAGAACAGAAACACTGAAATTTGTTGTTGGATGAAAATTATCTAGCAAACACTTCAATTATGAGTTACTTGGGTCAAAAGGTCAGACACCCAGTCGTGGGTAGTCTGGTTAATAAATGACATGGAGAATTCGGTATCACACTGGCTTCTTATAAGGATCTTTCATGTTTGAATCTATCCTCCCCCTCCATTCCACACACACATATGTTAATGGATTAGTTTTTGTTAAGTGTTTGTTTTTCCACATTTTGTTCCTTTTTTTTTTTTTAACATCTTTATTAGAGTATAATTGCTTTACAGTGGTGTGTCAGTTTCTGCTCCGAAGCTTCCCCCCTCCGCCACCCGCAGTCTCGGCAGTCTCAGCCCGAGAAGGGGCTTCCTAGTGTGTGGAAACCTTTCCTTCTTCACAGCTCCCTCCCACGGGTGCAGGTCCCGTCCCTATTCTTTGCCTCTGTTTTTTTCTTTTTTTCTTTTGCCCTACCCAGGTACGTGGGGAGTTTCTTGCCTTTTGGGAGGTCTGAGGTCTTCTGCCAGCATTCAGTGGGTGTAGGAGGTGTTCCACATGTAGATGTATTTCTGATGTATTTGTGGGAAGGAAGGTGATCTCCGCGTCTTACTCTTCCACCATCTTGAAGCTCCTCCCCACATTTTGTCCTTAAAGTAGCCACTGAGGGACTTCCCTGGTGGTCCAGTGGTTAAGAATCAGACTTCCAATGCAGGGGACGCGGGCTCGATCCCGGGTTGGGGAACTAAGATCCTACACGCCGCGGGGCAACTAACCCCACGTGCCACAACTACTGAGCCCACCCGCTCTGGAGCCCGCACAGCACACCTACAGAAGCCCCCACGCCACAACAAAGAAGAACCCACGCGCCACAATGAAGACCCAGCACAGCCAAAAAACAAAGTAGCCATTGACATTTGGCTGACTGCTAGATTTCCTTCCTAATACTCCAGTTACAGGCAATTGAACCAAAGTGTGGCCTAGAGCTTCATTCAAAATAAAATCTAGATTCAGTAAGATTAATCGTCAGCAAGGTTCTAACATTAGCATATTTTTTAATTTCCATGCTGTTGTAGAGCTCACAATGTTTAAACAGCTTAAATTTTTAGCTTTAATTATCCTCCATCTCTGATTCTATCTATATAATTTTTTTTAAATATTAGACTTTAACTTGCCCACATTGAAAAATGTTCTTACCTTCTTTGTTTGTCTAATCCTAATTCATCATTAAAGATTCAGCTTAAATATCAATTCCTCAGGGAAGTTTTCCCTGTGTTCCCAAACTAGGTTCCTTTAATCTCCTGGATGTCTCCTTTGAGCACTTAGGATAATTAAAATGAATATCGGTTTTATATCTGTCTCCCCTGTCTTCATGAGGATAGGGACTATGCTGTACTTGTCTACTGCTGCATCTGCTTGCACAGTATTCAATGGAAAAATGTATATTTAATAAATGAATATACAACAAAACATATTCCTTTCTCAATATGGATCATATTTATTTAGAAATCAGAAGGCTACATAAACCTTGCTTTCATAAGCTACATACATAATAAACCCAGTCCTAATCTGAAGGGTATTACAGTAAGGATTAGAAATGTTTGGGGTTTTAATGCCAAAGCTAGAACCTCAGCTCTCAGTTCTAATTTGGGTAAAATACGTTTAAACATAAATTTAATCATACTATAGTGTCTCTAATTGATTAAATGAAAAACCATCTGACTGTACCAACAGTTCAGAGAAATTCTGAGTAGGTATAAATTTCTAATTACCTTAGAGAGATATTCTAAAAAACAGAAAGAGGGAATAATCATAAAATATAAAATTGAAATTTAAGAAATTTAAAGTGTAGAACGTAACACAAATTAGATTAAGAATTTTAGAGTTAAGAAGGAAGCCTAGATTTAAAAAACAGATAGCTGCTATAAAATATTCACTCAATACCTCAATTTTCAATTCAGATGCCTCTGAGACATACCTAAAATACAAAGATTATGTTTTGAGCCTGCCACTTGGTTAGTACTTCTGATTTTTTGTTTTTTAACTAATGGCATTTCATTTCAAAGTATGTTCATATAAAACCCATAATAGAACAAGCTATGCTCGGCAAGGAAAATAAGGTTTGCATGTTTTTTATCCTGCATGTCACTACTTTGCATTTTCGTTTGTCTCCTTTAACTACTGCAAAGATAAACGAGGCCATTTGTATTTTTGTTAAGTTTCGACATAAATTTGTGTACACTATTATTAGTCTCTCTCATTGTGATGTAAAGGACATATCTAGTACCAGTAGAAAGACTTAGCTTTGGATTAAATCGAATAAGATATACAGGGGGAGGGCTTCCCTGGTGGCGCAGTGGTTGGGAGTCCGCCTGCCAATGCAGGGGACACGGGTTCGTGCCCAGGTCCGGGAAGATCCCGCATGCCACGGAGCGGCTGGGTCCGTGAGCCATGGCGGCTGAGCCTGCGCGTCCGGAGCCTGTGCTCCGCAACGGGAGAGGCCACAACAGTGAGAGGCCCACGTACCGCCAAAAAAAAAAAAAAAAAAGATACACGGGGAAAAAAAATTTCACCAATACCATAGTACCTAATATTTTCATACATCATATAAGGTGACACCAGTAATGTATTAGTGCTGGTACACTATGATACAAACTGAAGCTACCCACAAAAATTTTAAAAGCACGATTCTTCAATTTCAAAAATAAATCTAGATCTAGTATATAGATCTTCTTTACCGAGTTGTCAAAAGCAAGCACTAAACATTTAAATCTAGTATATGCACAACAACACATGTGACTGACTTATCCTCCATTAAACTAGGAAACATAAAGCAGCTTTCAAAAAAATAAAACCAATAAAATGCTATAGTCTTGAAGTGCAATTAACCCATTTTAGAAGCTATAACTAATGACAGATATAGTAAATAGTAAATGTTTTAAGATGGGTTCAGAAATACTTTCATAATGCTTAAGAAAGTTTTACAGCTATTTCTGAAAAGTAAAGTCCTAAAATAGGGAACAGTAAGACACAGTGGCGAATCTATTTAGCAGTATAGGTATCTTTGAAGTGAATGTATTTAAATATATTAATGGGAAATGGGAATTTCTCTTTAATGTGAGAACCAACAGAACCTCTTTCTGTCTTAAGATAAATAGGAGTCTTAAACAGGAAAACGCTGTGTGATCCTGCCAAGTCTGAAAACTTGAAAAGGGCATCTAGAATAGGGCTGTGAGCTAGTAAAATCCAAGGATTAGCACTTAGTATTATCTAATGCTGTCATATACAAAAATAACATTCTACTAATATTGTTTAAACTAATAGTATACAAGTTAATTTGCATCTATAAAAATAAATGTCTAAAACTTCTTGGAATAATTCCTTATAAGACAGATTTACTAAGCACAAGTATACAGAAATGTGTCATCAATTAAGCAAACTATAGTACTCTTTCACCCCTCATCCTCCATTCCCCCAACCCCTAGCCTCCGAAATCTAAAATTAAAATTATCTATACAAAGTGTGTGTCTTCAGAATGGCTTAATGGGAGAAAACACTAACTGGCCTTATAAGCCACAACACCAGAATCAAGTCCCGATGCCTCCATTTTCATTGCCTTTTGAGGGCAAATCACTCAGCCTCTCTGAACCTTCAAGTATTAAGTAGGGATATTAAACAGGGATAATAATCCTTGCACTCCTCAGTGGGTTGTTTTGAGATTCAGATTTAGTTAAGGCAATTTTTGACCTGAAACTTGCTATAGGTAATATTATCTTCCATTTGCATTTGGGATCCCTTTGACAGCAGGGGCTCTAGAAAAATCACAGAAAAGCCTATTTGCCAAATGTCAATTCCCAGAAAGATCAATTAGCAGAATTTACAAGGTGTATTGGAAATGTTTTTCTGAATTATTTTTAAAGTTTCAAATGAGTCACATTGGATTGGCAGAACAGAAGAAAACTGGGGAGTCAGAGCTCTAGGTTTTGGAGACCTCAGACTCTTTAACTCTTCCACCTGAGACAGAAGGGGAAGGGACAGGACACAAACACTAGATAATGAAGAAAGGGCTCAGCTATTGTGATCCATTAAGACTGGCTAGAAACAGCTGAAACCAAGGTGGCTTTGAGAATAGTTCAGTCACTGGCCTTTAATTCATTATACCTTCACTGTAATACTAAAAATCACTACCCCTTACGCCATGGCAATTTCCAGGAGGACCATAAAAGGCCAAAAAGTGGGCAGCGGCCCAATTCCTGGGAAATCCCACCCTTCCCGAAATAGCAAGAATATTCCTCCCACTCGTTAGCCTATGAAATTACTTAGCCCATAAAAACCATCGACCCCACGACCTGGCACTGCTCTCGCCTTCTGAGAAGGACAGCATTCTGTCTGTGGAATGTGTATCTCTAATAAACTTGCTTTCCCCTTACTCTGGCTCACTCTTGAATTCTTTTCTGTGAGGAGCCAAGGACTCTCACTTGGTGGTCCGTCCTAAGGACTCCTGCAGGTCCCAGGACAAGACATCTCCCTCTCTTGCAACACACCCAATCTCCTCCCTCACTCTGGTCCTCAGACTCCATGTTCTTAAGGATTACCAATCCAGGCTCATATGTCAACTTGCCTTTGTATCTTTCCCTCTGCAGAGAGTCCCCCTCGGCACCCCAGCTCCCTCTAGTTCTAGCAGCAAGGAGCTGGGTAGAAACAAATATTCCTCAAAATGCTGTTACAAAGACAACATGAAAATGAGACAAGTAAAATCTCCGAGAACTATGAACACCTACCAAAAAGCACTGCATTCACTTTAAGTGCTGTTAAACCGGACATGAATACATTCAAAAGAAGAACAGTCATTTAATAATCTTAAGAAGAATTTTCCTTAAAACTAAGTTTTGGTAAATTGGATCAATTTGACCAACAAGATACTTGAAAAAGCTTACAAGCACGGGAACCATTTCATAATGGTCTTTGAAATGTTCAGTGTCTAGCACATTCAAAAGATGTTCGGCTGAATTGGAATGAAATAAAAGAGAAATCTGATGTCTATTTTATTTCAACCTGTTAAATTTTAATTAAAATCAATTACCATTTCAGGTTTAAAATATGAAATGGACTAAGATAGCTGACATTCTAAAATAAGAAGAGGTTTTACAGATAGGTAATATATATTTTGAACTCCTACTTACTTTGAACTAAGTAGGAATCTGAATTAAAGAGCTTTAATTACCATACCAAACAAAATATCATCATCAGTCTGCCCTGTGACTCAACTACAGTGGAATTCGTACAGCACATGTACAATTACTTCTCTTTCAAAATCCAAATACTGATTAACCAGAATGACTGTTTGGCATGAATGATGGTATGTTGTAGTAAATTTAACTTTCACTTTAAACTTTTCATGACTGCACTACCTTTTTTGGTTATTGTTATTTAAACCCATGCTGATTAAAATACTTCTGAAAAAGAAGCATCCACATTCCTGCTTCCAAAAGTACATTCTAGGGAACAAAGATCTTGATGCCTTCTCAGGGTTATCATTATGAATAGTAATTATCACTGTACCTCACTGCAGAATGGGGGTGGGGAGATAAGATCTAGGCAAAATCTTTGCTCATCTTATTACCTAATCTCAGAATTGAGATACCATGCAAACCAAACATTATTTGCTTTATTAATTTCTATTTCAATTGCTATTTAAACCAGCGTTTATAAATGTAGAAAATCAATATGTCTGAAAATAACTTCAAGTGCTGCATGCCTCAGAGAATGAAGCAATTATCATGATTAAAATCATAAGACATAATAATAGTTTTTACTGACTTCAGACAGTTCATACAGAGGCGGACACTAGGGGATGGAATAAACAGGCAAAAATGAAGAGCTTCTACTTTTCCCCTTTCTATGCTTTCTCCATGAATGAAGGCCAATTGAAAATGAAATAGGGAAAAAGCAGGAAGCATGGTAGCCTCTTAAAGTATCTACCAGCTGCATAACATAATAGTTAAGAGAATAGATCCTTGAGTCAAATTACCTGGGTGGATTCACTTAACTAGCTACATATTCTTGGGAAAGTTACTTAACCTCTCCGTGCCTCAGTTTAGGCCTCTATAAAATGGAATAAAAATATTACTTACTTCATTGGGATGTGGTGATAAAACTAAGCAGGACCCTGTGGGGCCCTCCCGGGCACAAATCCTTTCCATGTCCCCCATGTTCCCCGTTTCTTGTTTGTAGTAAATAGGCTTCATTCAGCCTCCTAGATTCAAACAATTGCTAATCTAGGAAGGGAGGGGATGCAGAGACAAGGGAGGAGCAGTCAAGAAACAATAGTGCAGTGAAGGGGCAGGGTCCCGGTTCCTCCACAAGGCATATACATAACAAAATACCTTTGAGTTCTTCTTCAGGAACTAAGGCCCCCGGCCCCCCACCAGGTGGAGGAGGTAACTTCAGGCTGAGCATAAGATTCCTGGAGCACTGCCCTGTTATCTCACCACCAACCAATCAGAAGAAAGCCACACCCCCTGCAGCCCTCACCCCCAATTTTGCCTATAAAAACTTCTCCCCCAAAACCATCAAGGAGTTCAGGGTTTTTGAGCACAAACCACCTGTTCTCCTTGCATGGCCCTGCAATAAACCTTTCTCTGCACCAAACTCTGACCTTTTGGTTTGTTTGGCCTCTTTGTGGGTGGGGCACACAACAATGTTTGGCACACAGTAAGGATTACATACTGTTATTATTATTATCTCACCAGGCAATCTCTCTCTGGATTGTGTCTATACTTAATAAGAAATACGTTTTTTTAGATACGAGCTCAATTTGATGCAAATTCACCATGTTATATTGTGACAGTTAACACTATAAGGATCTGATCTGATGGAGTTTAGTATTTACTGTACCAGGAGGAGCTTGTTGAAATAACTGAACCCTAAGGACAGAAATATCACAGGGTGTCGAGGAATAATTTTTCCCAGGTTTTTTACTAGAACAGAAGTAGAAATGATGGGAAAGCACCAAGTGTGAATCCCTTTAGTGCTACAATAAAAAAACAATAGAAGCTTTTCTGATTATTCTGCTACACTTTAAGGAAGTATTCTGCATTTGTAGAGGCACTAAAAGGTTATTGAGCTATTAAGCAATATAAAGGTTACTGAACTCTTCTGAACGACTGTTTTACATATGTGCTAAGTGAATAGAAAATGCATTGGTTCATTATTCATTCACAGATAGTTTTTGCAATATTTTACCGTGTAATTATTTTCAGTCCAAAAGTATTCCAAATTTCTGGTAACTTTCATCATTCATGAGGAAAGATTTTTATCAGGTATCACCACCTGACAAATGACAGTTGAGAAAAAGGAGCCAATGTTTAAATCAGATTAGGTAACAAAAAATATCTTTAATAGAAATCAGGAAAAAACAGTATCATTAATTCTTGGCCCTATGCAAACAATGGGCATCCCTGGGGAAAGAAGCACCTCAAAGTGAGGCAAACTTTGAAAACAATGTTCATGCTTTACATACTAGATTCAAAGAAATTTTAAAAAAAGCCTGAAAAGTATATAACATAAAATCAGAAACCCATTATCCCAATGCTACTGTCATAAATTGATAACGTTCTAGATAATAATTCTGATGACCAAAGAAAAGACAAGTGACAGTTTTGTTGGCATTTAATGAAGTTAAGGTTTAGGGTATAATTCTCTCTTACCTTGATCCCCAAAACTCTTATGGAAAAAATCATCACCACTCCTGTCACTATCTTTTATCACTTAAGAACCTCCGAGCTAAGAGGCTTTTAAGATTCTCTTCAAAATGGCAGCTAAAAGTGAATGCATTTTACCATGATCCTCCTCAATTTCCTACTTTTCCCCAAAAATATTATCAGCAATGCAGACATGAAAATTACTTTAAGAATTTAATGTTGACTGATTTTGAGCAAACGGTCAATTTACTTACAACAGGCTGAAATGCATGAAATTGCCCAAAAGCTCAACCCCTGTATCCACGTAGTCAACAAAAACATTGACCATTGCTTGCTGTGGAACACATACATTGTTGGGCACGGCAGAAATAGACTTGGGGGGAATTCCATGGTGGTCCAGAGGTTAGGACTCCATGTTTCCATTACAGGGGACACAGGTTCGATCCCTGGTCAGGCAACTAATATCCCACGTGCTGTGATGCAGCCAAAAAAAAATAAATTTAAATTTAAAAAAAAAAGAAAGACTTGGAATATGCTCTGAAGATCTACATGAACTATAGCTCCAGATTAGATTAGTGGGGGAAGAAAAAAAAAAAAAAGAGTAGTGGTTGACATAGCCATAAAAAAAATCATCATCATAATAAAATGTTCCTGCCTGACAACATACATTTTCACTTAAAATGCTGGGGGGAGCGGGGTGGGTCTGGAGAGCAAGGCATAATCCTGTTTTCTCTCCATTAACTACTGACCTAGTTACCATACCATAGAGAGAGAAGGGTAGTGCTCAGTACCAGGCAACCACATATCTTTAACAGTGATATAGGATCATATCAGCAAGGCAGATGGGACAACACAAATGATCAAATTTATTTCACTACCTTGCGCAACTCTTCAACATCAGTTTTAAAGAGTAACCTTGGATCACTCATAAAATGAATAAAACAGTAACAACAGCAACTACCATTCATTGAGTACCTATTACATGCCAGGCACAATGCTAAGGAGCTTTACACACACCATCTCTTTTTTTTTTTTTTTTTTTTTTGCGGTATGCGGGCCTCTCACTGTTGTGGCCTCTCCCATTGCGGAGCACAGGCTCCGGACCAGCAGGTCCGGCGGCCATGGCTCACGGGCCCAGCCGCTCTGCGGCATGCAGGATCTTCCCGGACCGGGGCACGAACCCGCGTCCCCTGCATCAGCAGGCGGACTCCCAACCACTGCACCACCAGGGAAGCCCAACACACACCATCTGTTAACCTTTATATCAACCCGCAAGGTAAGCCCTATCTCCCACATTAGACATAAAGAAACTAAGGTTCTGTCACTCAGTGACTTGCTTATGGCCACACAGCTGTTAAGATGTAGAGCCAAAATTGGAATACAGATCTGTCTGATTCCAAAGCTCACACATTCTTTCCATTATCGTTCACTGCCTTGTCAACAGTGCATTCAGTATCCCTTAAGGCAGACATTCCACATCTGGGCATCTTGAGTTATCAATCACTTAGTTCTTTTATTAATATGAAACATGCCTCACAGTAACGTATTCCTTGGTTCTACTTATTCCTTTTGGGCCTACAGAGAACAAGTCTGCTGCTGCTTCTACACCACACTTCTTTAGATACTGGAAATTGCTATAAGGCCCTGCTACAAGTTTCTTCTTATATTTTGTCTTTTCACCCACAGAGGCAGCAGCAAAGTATGAGGGCCATAGGGGTGGGAATGGGAACAAAGGACTGGTAGCAACTAAAACGACAACAAGTCAGTAATAAAAGGCAATGCATATATATATAAAGAATGTATCTAAGCCAGGATATCCTCTCTCAAGAAACACTTATTAACACAGTTATTGATTCCACTAGGTCTGAATGCTCCAGCAGTTGCAGTGGCTATAGCATTAAAATAGGTACAATGGAGAACTCAAGTTAGGCATTCCAAAAGCAATTGAGATTTCAGACAGAATTCCTACTGTACTTTGAAACATGGGACCAAAATCTCTGCCAGATTCTCTTAAAAACAAACAAACAAACAAACAAACAAACCTATCTTTTACATAACACTTTAGACTTTACAAAAATACTATTAAAGAACACTAAATATATAATTAGAAAAATATTTGCACTATTGATTCATTCAGCCAGAAGATTCTGCAGAGTTTCAAATGCAAATTATAATACTCAAGATATGCATATTTTAACTTTCCTTGCTTTGTTAATGTGTTAAATTAGAAACTGGACTCAATGAATATGAATATAATTGGATACATTTATACGTTTGCTTTAGTTCAAAGTTTAACTCTGTTAAATTGCAGGTTTCACAGTTGAGGGAACTCAAATAAACATATATAAAATATAGTGCTATCATGGAGATCCATAGAAATGCACTGCTTGAAGTAAATCCTTTTTCTTTCTACCACTGCCAGGACTTTTCACACTCAACTGTAAATGGTGCTTTTGCTTTAACTTATACTTTATATTAGGTGAAATTAGAAAAAAAGGTGAAATACAAAAATATTCTTGCTATATGCAAATCTGTGTCAAGAGCTTCACTGAATAAAATTCATCCTAAATAATAATTGTAAATGCACAGTTTCCCTGCTTCCCTTCATGGAATAATTATTTGTTAATCTGGCTTAACAGAAACAGAAACAGGGAAAATTATTAATCATCTCATTAAAGAAAAGAGTAACACATCCCTGTCTTTTGAACATGGAAATGGTGCCTCATCAATAAATCGACTTCTTAAATCGACATACTTAAAGGGAGAGCCCATCAAGATGGTAATGTTCTTTAATTTATTGATGGCTTGTTCTTTTCCCTAGCAGTTAGCCTTGGTTTGGGCTAATAGGATTAATGTCATTTTAATCAGGTAGTCACCCTAGTGTCTGTGTGAAAAGTAGTCAGTTGAAGGGGAGCAGAATCTCCACCCCAAAATATGTCACTTTGGCATGAGGATCATTTTGAGATAAAGGCAATCAAAACCCAGAAGATTCAGGAAAAGCTCTTTACCTCTCCCCCTCCCCCTCAACTGCCTAAATTTACATTGGAAGGAAGGCCCGTACCTAGAAGAGAGCTTTGACCAGAGATACCTTTTTACCTAAGAAGCTTATCTGCATAGCAAGACAACCCTTTAGTTTTCCAAACATCTCCTCTCTTCTTCCTGTGAATGGCCTTCCTCTCCTTTGTATCCCCCAGACCCCTATCCCTTTCCTTAGCTCAGGATGTTATATAGGTCTCAATTACCTGACTGCCTTTGGGTCTCACATTTATGGGACTCCCTTACATCCAAAATTAAATTTGTTTTTCGCTTGTTCATCTGTCTTATGTCCATTTGATTATTAGACCAACCGAAGAACCTAGAAGGGTAGAAGGAAATTTTCCCCTCCCCTACACAGTGTATATTTGCAAAGGGTTGAATACCTATCTCTGAATAACTATCTCTGAAGAGACCAGTCATCAACTAGTAAACAACACGCCACTTACTAAGAAGAACAGGTGATATTAGACAGCTATTATTTTAATTTGGCAGAAAAACTGCAATGCTTCCTTAAGATATTTACAGCATTTTCTAACTTAAAAATCCAGGAAGAAAAATGAGAAATTTATGACAGGAAGACAAAAATCTTTTTATAAGGAGAGGTTTTTGCCACTAAAAATGTTTAATGATTAACTGCCTCCAGGATAAGTGGGTCCAGTCTATACGTAAAGTCAGGATTAATGATGGGGAAAGAAGAAATGTGTTTTCCTTACCAAAGTGTCTTCAAATAAATCTTAAAATATTATTTTTCATATTTCATAACCACAACTGAATTATAAGGAGACTGTTAAAGCTTGCTAGATTTTAAGAGTTCTGGCTTGAGTAATGAGTGGTGTGATCAGTGTTTTCAATGAATGGGGGTTCAGAGAGGGTTAGTATATTGATGTGAAATAGGACTTCCTCTGCAATATGTTAAATATCCCTGAAAAATCTGTGTGTCCACATAAATCTCCTAGACTCACTGGGGTTACTGTTATCCACAAAACCATATGACACAGAGATATCACCATATACTATGGTGGGTTAGGAAATTTGATTACCAAAAACAATTTAGCATTTAGATCTTCAGAGTTTATATATAAATCAATGACAATTTTACTATTGACATTAAAAGGATGGGATTTATTTTATGTTATCTTCTTTCGGCTGAAGCTGAAAGAAAAAATTTGACTTTCCAAAAAGTAAAGGAAAAGTGAAATAAATGACTTAGTGAAAAATATTAATATCATTTAAAAGGTGTGACAGAGTGACTATTACCTTCAAATTGTGCGTTTAAGCAAGTATGTTTAATGAAAAATAAGCCACTTAACCTATGTAAAGCTTATGCATAACTGAAAAGAAGGAATTGATTGATGGCAGTTTAAATGGTTACAATATGTTTTCATTTAGCATATGTAGTCAAGAATTATGAATGTAGATTTTAGATGCCTATTGATAGAGCAATTTTGAAATTCATCTTTGTACTACTTATGAAATATGTTTGCTAATAAAATTAATGGAGTAACAGAGTACAGAAAGAATACTGAAATTAGTTATTGGCATATTTGAAAGGGCGTGTGCTTGGGGGTAGCTGGAAAAATATATATTTGAATGCTACTCCACCACTTACTCACTTTGTAATTTAAGCAAATGCTTTAACCTCTTCAAACCTCAATTTACAAATCTCGGGTTACCGACCACATAGGGCCATATGAGGACTGCATAAATTATGCCACTCGACTAATGCTACTTTTCTACCTCTTCCCAAAATACTTCTAAAGCCCCTACTTATTGACAAATAATTGATATGCTAATTACTAATTACATTCAGTAAATCAGGTTTCCTAAGGTCCTCTATTGGACAGTGCTGTTAACCTACTCCCAATCATTATATTTCTTTCAAAGAAAAATTCGGTAATTCAAACTTTTTACTAATTTAGAAGAGTCCTTCTACAGCCATCTTTTACTAACTTACATTTCACATAAGTACATTACCAATAATAACCCTTCCAAAGTTTAGTATACATCAACATAGGGAAACAGGAACATAAGCAACTTAATTAAACTAGTGCACCTTGGGTAAGAGTTATCAGGTCGAAATGCCTGCATCATCATGCTTGACTCAGTTGATCTAGTTAGCCAAGCTTTTATCTCCTACCACCTCCAAAGTTTCTTTCTTTACCCTAAGTCTGTACTTTCAAATCTAAGGAGGCAACCTTCAGTCACACCTGGATTCAGAGCCTAGCTCTGCCATTTACTGGGTGCATGATTTGAGTAATTAGTTGACTTCATTTAGCTTCAGTTTCCTCATCTTTAAAATGCGGAAACTCTACCAACCGCACAGGGTTATTGCCAATACTAAATGAAATTATATGTATAAAGCACCTACTAGGCATTTAATACATGTCAGTTTCCTCCCCATATGGAACTGTTCAGTTAGGACTCCAAAAGGAGTTCTAATGGATTTTAAAAGCTGTAAACAACATAAAACTCCACAAATATTTACTACATCACTACTATATTCTACGTCGGTGCTGGGATTGCAGATATAAATTAAAAATACCTAGCATAGGGCCTGGAACCTAGATGCTCAATAAATGCCAGTTGTGTTTCTTTCCAGCCCAAGGAGTTTACTATGAAACAAAAGAAACATAAAACTCCCATACAATATTAAAAGCAAGAAACCTGCGAAAAGAAATGTGTTATGAGAATGCCAAAAAAAAAAATAATTCCAATGGATGGGAGGGACATTATGTAAAACAGTGACCTTTACAGTGGCTTGAGGGAGGAGGGCATTCTGTGTATGAGGAATATCACAAACAGAAGCAAGAATGTTTGCAATGCACTGGGAAATATAAAGAGTTAGGCCAGAGTGCTGAATGTTCAGGTTTGTGGGGGATGGAGAGTGGGGAGGAAGGGAATGACAGGCAGTGTGGATGGAAAGCCAGGCAGCTAAGGAGACTGCCTGTCACACTGAGCTGGACCATTGCTAGACAACAAGGAACAATATGATTCGATTTATTTTTTGAATAATAATTCTGGAGGCACTTTCAAGGGGTAAGAGCATACAACCTGGGAGGCTCTCCTAAAACTCCTGGCCTAAAAACATGGAAGTGGAGAGGGAATAAAAAGAAGAAGGCGATTTTTCAAGAGACAGTTCATTGGAGAGAGTGTGAAACACAGATGAATGGAACACAGTGAGCCAGCTTCATCTACTTCCTGAGTTCTTCTTGTGTTTGTCCTCCTTTTCTCAATTCTAAATTTCTCAATTCCCAGTAAGCTATCACATGATGGGCTTTGCATGACCTTATTTGGTAAGAGGGTACCACCAGCATGAAGGTGAAGGGAAGAGGAGACCCTACAAATGCTTAGAAGAGCCCAAGGAACCATGCAAACAGGTAACTCGTTTCCCTCTGATAAAGAAGAAAGTATGGAGAGTGCAAGCCCATCTACACACATAGGACAATCCTACCAGATGGCACACAAAGCAGGGTAAAGAATAAAGAAAAAGAGGTTGCGCAAAGAATAATGATTAAGTATGAGTCTGGAGTCTGATTCCCTGAATGTGACCCACCAGCCTCACCACTCAGTGGTCGTATGAATTTGAGCAAGTCATTTCAACTCTCTGAGCTTCAATTCCTTCACTTCAAAAAAGAGAGAGAACAAGAGAAACTACCTTCTTTGGTTGTTATAAAGATTATGTTTAAAAAAGATTAAAAGTTTTAAAAAGTTTTTAACAAAAATTATGTGAGATGATTCAGGCAAAGGGCTTGGAAGAACACTAAGCACATGATCAGTAACTGTTATCTTGGTGGTAGTAGTGTAGTAGAAATACACTTTCAAAAGGAACAAAAAGACACTACCAGTTAATAACGGGGAGGAGAGATGTTTTTCAAAGCAGAGAATAGATTGGCAATTTATTTTGAAAATGCTAAGCAATTAGTTCTGATTTGTTGGATCTACAACAGGGTGTGACTTAAATAACAGGTAGAGATTGAAACAGAATAGAGGCAATGGACATTTAAAAAGAAAAGTAGCATCCGGAGAACCATCATTAGTGAAATGTGATGTCTCCATTCCATTAGATATCCAGATTGGAGCAGAAGGAAAAGAGATTTATGCCAAAAAGCGAACAAACAAACATGGGGAAAGGCAACCGCAGGATAGAAAGAAATCTGAGACTGCCAACCTTATCCCAGGACATAGGCCCTGGAATGAATCTGGACCTCATTTCCTCATGGGTAAGATAAGGAGATCAAGTAAGATCAATGATTCTCAGTGGAGAAGGTGGCTCCCCTACTTCAGGTGGGATACTCATCAGATCATGTGAAATGCACTGCCCCTCCCCCACCACAAAAATACAGAAGACAGCTCCTGTCACCCGGATTTTCTTATAATGCCTTACCAGGGAGGTATGTCCTACTTGGTAAGCCATTAGCACTACTCTCATATGCCATATCATCAGGGACATTTGGATGGAGAAAAAATTGACACTCCAGATCTGCACTGTCCAATACAGTAGCCACAAGTCATGTGTGGCAACCAATCACTTGAAATGTGGTTAGGTGGAATTGAAATGTGCTTTACATGTAAAATACACACCAGAGTTTGAAGAGTTTGTACCCCCAAAATGTAATATATGTCATTAATAACTTTTTATTGATTACATATTAAAATGATAATGTTCTGAATATGTTGGATCAAATAAAATATATTATTAAAATGAGTTTCACCTGTTTCTTTTACTTTTTAAATGTGGCTACTAGAATATTTTAAATTACATGTGTGTCTCACATTATATTTCTTCGAGACAGCTCTGCTCTAGTTGAAATTTTTACATGCCTTCTGGTGCAATAATTCTATGCTATCATGACTCCACTGTTAAAAGGGTAAAATAAAAAGTATAACTAGTTCTTGCATCTTTGTGGGGAATAACACAAAAATGTTTTAAAAGTTCCAAACATAAAAGACTGACACTAAATACCACTATGTACAAAAGAACATTATAAGCACCAACATTAATTTTAAGAAAATGAAATTTAAGTTTATTGCTTAAAAGCATTCGCACACTGACAGTAGAAAAAGAAAAGTTCATGCCCAAGGTAAAATATTCTTTTGTTTCAATTAAACTCTTAAATTAATGTTGAACATAATTTGACAAAAATTAGATATTTAATTGTTTTAGGAACGTAATTGTTTTAGAAGCTGCTCATTGGTGTAGGAAAAACATTAAGTCTCTTAAAATTAAAAATGACGCTGTACCATTTTTCTAAGAAGTAATTAAATCATGGTTGGCAATTTAACATAGTCAAAAATATTCTCTACAATATTTTATTTCCTGAATACAGGCAGGACCTTTGAGTTGTAGAAGGTAAGAACATTAAACTTTATTATACATGATGACGGAAAGATGAGTACTACAGAGAAAAAGGACATGGGCAAAAAAGGATCTATGCAACGAGGGGAGCAGTGTAAGCACTTAGGGGAATGACATTTTTAAACTTCTCTGACCATGAATAAAAGCTTTGGTTTGGGAGTCAGACAGACTAGGCTTAAATCTACTCTACCTAACTCCAAATCCCAATGTCTTAAGCATTTCATGTATCTTCGTGTGTGTGTGTGTGTGTGTGTGTGTGTGTGTGTGTGTGTGTGTGTGTATATATACATATATATATGATTATATGATATATATATGATTATGATTCTGAATTTGTATATAAACACAGACACCTGCTCTTCACCCCTTGGCCAAACTTCTTGAATAAATAATTGACAACTGCTTCCTTATGAAATACTCCTCAGCACATATTTGCCAAGATGTATTTATCCACAACATTTTGGCCTGCTAACATTTTTTCCTTATAAATCCTTTCATTATAATTTCTCTAAAATACTTCTCCTAGCTGCGTACATCCTATGAAATCTGACACTCTATGTGATGTAGATGTGGTTTTGGATTTCAGTTTTTCCCCTGTAATTAACAAATGAGAATTATATGCAGCTATGAAGATTCAAATATATGACTCAAAATTTGATGATAAACATTAGAATCCAAATTTTCTGGCAGGAGGACTACCTTCTCTGGTAGCACATTTAAATACTGACTTAGGGAAATTCATTATAATTCTGTATAGGCTTAGTTCCAATATTAGAAATATGCCTCTAGGCTCATTTGTACAAGAATTTCTTATTCAGCATCTCAGCTGTACAGGTTTCCACACAGAAATGAGCAGGTAAAATGGTTGGAGCTTCATAATGAGTCAACATTAACATAATTACTTTCCACTTCATCTATTGTGGTACACTGTTTGACTCTCTCATTTCTTTTCATTTCAATCATTCCTTTAGAACACCCACAAGGCCCTGTTAAAGAAATGAGACTTTAGAGGCTGTGCTATAGAAACTGAGGTGAACTAAACACTTTTGAAATTTTCCTTTAGAAATGATCAAATGTTCCACACTACCATAAACGATATAATTTTGTACTCTAATATAATATTTCTTTACATCTCTTAAAACAATGTATACAATTAGATAATGGCGTGAAAATGATTTACTTTGGCATCACAAAGCATGACTATAAAATACCTATCCTGTTTCGTTTTTTAACAAACAGAACTTAATCTTCCAAATGTGAACTGCCTATCACAGTTATCTCAGGGGCTAGATATGCACTATAATTATGCTGCCACTGCTGAAAACATCTCTGAACATCCTTTTTGGATGAAGGAATTACCTTCAGGGACAGTTTACCCCCCAAAACAATAAAACATGTCTCATTGCTTTATATTTTAAGGCTAGGATTTGATTAATTTAGTCACCCATCTTATTCATCAAATTTAAGGCATAAAATGTCAGATGTTTCTAAAGATTACTTCCACTCTCAGAAGAAGAAGATTTACTACCAGCAAGGATGGATATTCAAGAGAAAAAGCACTTGAGTTCAAATAAAAGCCTCGGTGCTTACTATCAAGCAAATGATTGGGCAGCTTGCTGAAATTCTGAGTCAGAATATCTGGTAAATAAGATGACATCTGTAAAAGTACCAGCATGGGTGCCTAATAAGAAGTAAGGGATCAATAGATGAACACACTGTATTTACACTGTGGAAAATAAATTCTAGAAGCCACACATGAAAAACCTTAGTAAAATAGTTCTGATGTGTTTCCTGCTCCATTTTAATTACAGAATTATCCTATTTGATACCATACACACGTCCCTGAAGGTAGCATAAATATTTTTATAACCAAAATCCAAGTCTCCTTTTTACTTACAAAAATACAATCAAAACTTTTGACCACCTACTATTTCTAGGCACTATTCTAGGCACCAAAGGAGAAAAAGAAACCACAATGCCCTTAAAAAGTAAAATTGGGGCTTCCCTGGTGGCACAGTGGTTGAGAGTCCGCCTGCTGATGCAGGGGACACAGGTTCATGCCTCGGTCCGGGAAGATCCCACATGCCGTGGAGCGGCTGGGCCCGTGAGCCATGGCCGCTGAGCCTGCGCTCCGCAATGGGAGAGGTCACAACAGTGAGAGGCCCACTTACCACAAAACAAAAACAAAAACAAAAAAGTTAAATTGACTAGTTACTTTACTTTGACTTGATCAATCGGGGAGGCTACACTACCTCACCTTGAAGTTCATTGGCTGCTCCCACAGCTACACATACACACACACACACTCTTACACAGTAAGCTGCTAGTAAGATGCAAACATGTTCATCCATGAAGCTATTTATACAGTTCCTTTGGGAACTGGTCATTACCAAATGTGACATATAGTTCAGATTTTTATAACCATACTTCACAAAACACCCTTACCTAATATATAATAACTGATAACTAAAATACGAGTGCTTGGCTTCCCAGTGACATCATTTTTCTTTAAAGCACAAAAGAAAAGGAATACATTGCATGTGAATTTTATTTTACCACTCTTTAGGCTAGAATGTCTCTATTCCTTATATTAAGTATACCTGTACTGCTGTAAAATGAAATTAATCAAGTGCCTTAAGATTGGAAGTTGAGAAAAATAGAGTCATCATGCAAAATAATATTTTGCAGCTATTTTTTTTCTATTCTGTAATGAGTATAAATAATTGGTCTAGGTCAGCCTGATTACTTAGCCTATCAGAGGAAAGAAGAATAGTTAGTCATTAATTATATCATTAAATTATGCAAAATCCAAGACTGTTTTGCTAATAAACTAGAGTATAACTAGCTATATAATTATATGGAAATCAATATGCCTTTGAGAACAGTCATTTATCATGAGAAAAATTCATTCCAGAACCAAACAGCCTTTTATGAGTACCTTAAACTCCGGACAACAAAAGTTCTCTAAATCATTTAGATTATATAATCCTATAAGGCAAGGACTCTGGGTACAAATTCTTGTCTCGCTTTTAAGGCCCTGAACACCACTGTAGTTAAGACTCCATGCTTAACCACAGTGGTGCAATTGTAAAAACTAGGCCAATGTCAAATGTGACACTCAGACACTACCCTCCCAGTAGAGGAGAAAGAACTTACTGTATTAGAGTTAAGTAGATAACTGTATTTATAACTAAATAACATTCTTTTGGATAAAAGCAAGTACCTTAAATTTTTAAAATCTTTTAAACATAAAATCTAAAACAAAACCTGATAAGACAATATACTTCCAAAGCAATGAGTATTTAAAATCTTAATAAAATTAATTTTAATTTAGTAATTAAATAAAATATATTTAATTTTAATAAAATATAGAAATATCTTCCTTCTATTTTGGCATTAGCCCCGGTGGGGTAGGAGATGGTGAAAGGTGATTAGAAAAGTCTTTGGCTCCCTTCTCTTTTAGAAAAGTCTTTAAAATCACCAAACATGGGTGGTGATTGGGTTTTCCATGTAACCCAAGAATCTTTAGGTGGTTTTACTGCCCCTCTGGGGTCAGCCCAGGTGGCCATGGGGGAAGGGAGAGATCTCTTTCACCTCTATTTGGCAGGGGGCAGGTAGAGGATAGAAGGCAGGGCCCATGCTCTGGCTACATAGTAACAGTAGAAACTGAGGAACCTTGCTAGAGCTTGCCCTTGCCCTTCCTCTCTCTATTCTCAGAGGCTTTTTAACATTCAGTGGATTCACTACACTGGCTACATTGGCTTGGTTTTACCACTCCGTACTAATTTACACAAAGGCAGCACAGCATAAAGATTAGATAGAGTATGATCTCCAAAGCGAGACTTCAAACACAGGTTCCACCACTTACTACATGTGGAACTCTGAGCAAGCAAGCTCTCTGGACCTCAGTTTCCCCACTTGTAAAATGGGAATAATAACTGTACCTACCTCATGTTGTTGTGATGGTGAAATTATTTCATGTAGTAAAAGCACTCATAACAATGCTCAACACATAGTAAGTGTCCAATTAATATTAGCTATTTTTATTGCTGCTGTTGTCATTATTATTATATTATTTCCTTACTTCCTAGCACACGCCTTCTTTTTGGATTGAACCAGCTTCCTCCTTACCATTTTTAAAATTCCATTTTTGTTATTCCTCTCCCAGTAACATCCTTTAAAATCCAATTCAACTGTCATCTACTCCACGAAGTCTTTCCTGCTATGGAAGAGGCAATTTAACATAGTAATAAAAATGCCTCTGGAATCACAAGGCTCTCTCTCAGTTCTGCCCTGACCAGCTATAATTCCTTGGACAAATTATTTAACCCCGCTCAGAAGATCAAACAAGAAAATTTTAACTTCCTTGAAATCAAGGTATTTTATACTTTCTTCCTATATCCTCCACACCTAATTATAGTGTTGAGTAAATAATAGGAACTCAATAAACAACAGTTAATTGAACAGTAGGCCTGTCTTCTCTGTTTCTTTCCAGCATGCTCTACAATAGAGTATGGAAGAAAAGTTGACTATTTATGACCTAACATGTTTTCGTTTCCATTAAGAATTATTTTTTTGAAAATATGATCAAAAGATAAAAGTAATATTTACCAAATATTCCTTGTTTTCCTAATGTAGCATACTACTAAAATTTAAATGAGGGCTTCCATCTGTATCAGATACAGAAAGGATCTGCAAGCTTGTATATTACATGTTCCTGTGTTTTACCATATTGCTTTTAATATCCATTTTGAATATCATATCTGGTCATTTTCTTAAATGTATTAATTACGCATACATAACTACTAAAGGGAAAAGCTTAGAGTTACTAGAAATTTAAGGAAAGGAAGCACATGACACCTACTTCAAAATACTTCTTCAAGATGTATCTCAAACTGTTGAGCAGAATACTAGTCTCACTAGTTGATACAGACCACCAGCCAAGAAGTACATGGTGAATGGTGCAATCTACATGCAGCAGATTTAAAGAAACAATATTTACATTGAAACATTCCTTGACAGACTAGATGCTCAGTAATGTTGAGGAAATCTTGTTGTCTTCAATATGATCAGGTAAGAGTATAAAGCACATAAAGTACTGCTTTCAAGCATATTGCTGGATGGTAATAAACCCCTTTGAAAAGTCAACAGGTTGAGTAAGTGAAAGATCTACAGACACATCTGAGTTTTCTGGACTCACTCTTATATAGTGATATATATATATATATATATATATATATATATATATATTTTTTTTTTTAATACCTGAATCTAACCCTTTAAATTTTTTGACCAGTCTTGGAGAGGACTGTGTTTACCTTCCTATGTAAAATGTAAGTACTACACTACTCATTTTAACACAAGGCTATGAAAACAGAACCAAAATACATATTTAAAATATACTTAATCATAATTTTTGACCTTAACTATAGTTTTAAATACTAATTAAAATAAAAATATAACACCAGTTTTACAAACACATTACAAAGAGCAATTAAGTATAATAGAAAATCTTCCTTCAAATTTCCTCACAGTGTTTTCTGTATATAAATCTCTTATGACACTCTGTAAATTATTCAATAATTTTTTAATTTCAAAAGTCCTTCAACTTACCACTATATCTACTTTACAAGCTAAATCCATGCCTCCATACAGAACTTCCATGATTTGCGTCTCCCCCTCAAAAAGTACGCATTTCCAAAAAATGTCCCAAAAAGGTAAACAACAGGGGAAATAATTAGGCATATAATCTACCCAAGTCGTTACAAATTACAAAAAATCTAAATAGAAGTGATTTTTACCTGAAATCAATGCTTCCTCGATTGTCTGCAAATCATACACAGGTGTATCTTCTCATGTATTACTTTCTAAGAAGTATGAAAGTTAGGAATTTTCAAGCTGGGAAAAGCCCTGGAACGATTGCCAACAGCAATTTTAAGAGATCAGAAATATATCACCTCCCTGTGTCATGTTTCTAACCAAGTGAAAAGTGATATAAAAATCTTTTTGTGGTCTGCCCCTGCTTCCCTGGCTCATACCTACCCAGAAGACTAGTAAGCTTGGAAATTTTACCATGCAAACTCCCTCCACCAGATAGTTTATAGAACTTTAGTACTGCCACTGGTCCTTAAAGAACCCATTCTATACTTCTCTATGCAGAAAATCATCTATTTACTCCTTTTTCTTTCCTCATTGCTAAATCAGTTTCCTTCTCCGTGAGATGTACAATATGGCATCCCATATTGACTCAATTTTAATAACATTTGTCATGGCACATTGTCAAAGTATAGATGAGGGGAAGCTGAGAGACAATTTTTTTAGTCATGAAAGTAACACATGTGCACATTGAAAAATATATCAAACAGTACATAAAGGTGTGATGTGAAAAGTAAATATCCCACTTCCCAGAGCAGACCACTGTTAAGAGTTTTTTGTGGATCATTCCACACATTTTTATAATATAAATCCAAGAACTTTACACACAGACACACACACACACACACACACACACACACATATCTTTGAAAAGATAGGCTCTTACCATACCTGCTCTTTTGTCCCTTTTTTCTCAATTATATTCCCATTACTGATGACTGATCATGGATATTTCAAGTTCTCTTTAGAGTAAAATAATAGGATTGTACTTTCCTAGCCCTTGAAGTTAGATGTGACTATCTGACTTATTTTGGCTGATGCAATGTAAGTAGAGTGAAGGATGGTACATCTTCTACTTCCTTTTGTAATATGGCAGAGCCAGAATCCTGAGTAAGAATAACATGGGACAGAGACCCTCAGTGACATGTGACGGACATGGAGCATGAGTAAGAAGCCTTTGCTGTTTAAAGACTGAGATTAAATTCTGAAGTTAACATCTCAGTGTAACTAGCCTATCCTCACTAACATCACATCTTGAAGTCCATTCATATATAAACACACAGATCTACCTCATTCACTGAAATGGTTTCATAATATTCTTTTTTTATGATTCTTTTTTAAAATCCTTTTAAAATTGAAGTATTATTAATTTACAATGTTTCAGATATATTATAATATTCTTTTGCATGAATGAATGATAATTTATTTCACTTGATCAACAAGTATTTTGTGAGTATCTGCCATGTCTCAAATACTGCTTGAAATGTTAAAGTTCATTTAATTCTCACAGCAAGTCTATGAGGTAGATTCTATCCTCGCCCACAGTTTTGCAGGTGATGAAAGTGACATACATCAAGATTAAGTTAAAATTGTCCTCAAGTGCCCACAGATAGTAAATGGTAGAGCCAGAATTTGAACCCAGCTGTGGCTCCAGAGTCAATGCTTTCAATCAACAAGTTATATACTGCCTTTCCCTATCCTGGGGAAAGAGATAATACAAAAATATGCAAGAAAATATCAAATACTAGTAGCTACTATGATGAAAATAATACAGAGTAATACGATGAGGAGAAGGAGTGACTTTATGGTAGGTAGTTAGGAAAGGCTTCTTTGAGGAGTGATAATTAAACGGAGATCTAATTGACAAGAAAGAGTAGGTCATGTAAAAAATCTGGGGAAAAAGCTTTCAAAGTGGAGGGACTAGCTAATGCAGAGGCCCTGAAGTGGAAATGACTGCCTGTATTCAAGAAACAGCAAGGCTAGTGTGGTTGGAGTGCACCGAGCCAGGGAAAGAGTGATGGCAGATTATTTTACCAATCCTCCCCTGATAGACACGTTGCCTCCAATATTCTTGTACATGCATCTTTTTATGTCTATATAGGATTAAGCGTAGGATAAATCCCAACTGGAATTGCTCAGACAAATTTTGATAGACATCATGAAATTTCACTTCTAAAAGATGACAGGGAAAAGACTGGTGCCAAGAGTAGAAGAAAGGTCTTCCCTGGTGGTGCAGTGGTTGAGAGTCCGCCTGCCAATGCAGGGGACGTGGGTTTGTGCCCCGGTCCGGGAGGATCCCACATGCCGCGGAGTGGCTAGGCCCGTGAGCCATGGCCACTGAGCCTGCATGTCTGGGGCCTGTGCTCCACAACGGGAGGGGCCGCAACAGTGAGAGGCCCGCGTACCGCAAAAAAAAAAAAAAAAAAAAAAAAAAAGTAGAAGAAAGTGCTTGTTTACCATACAAGCTCTTACACTACTGTCATATTATCAGACGTTTTAACCCTTGCTAATTTAATTTGCTACATTTTTTAAATGTTATGCCACTGCTAGTTTAATCTACATTTATTTAATTCTGTTTAAAGTACCTTTTATATATTTATTGGTTATTTGTATTTCTTTAGCTGTAAACTGCCCACTTAAAGGTTTTGCCATTTTTAAAAAATATTTATTTATTTATTTGGCTACGCGGGGTCTTAGTTTTGTGGCACGCAGGATCTTTAGTTGTGGCATGCAGGCTCTTAGTTGTGGCATGTGGGATCTAGTTCCCTGACCAGGGATCAAACCCGGGCCCCCTACACTGGGAGCATGGAGTCTTAATCACTGGACCACCAGCGAAGTCCCGGGTTTTGCCATTTTTAAATTGGGATTTTAGTTTGCTTGTACTTATTTTGTAAAGTCTTTGTATATTAAGAGCATGAGGCCTTTGTCACACGTGTTGCAAATATATTTTTTCACATTTTAATGTGAAAGAGCAGAGGAGGGGAAGCTAACATGGGTAATAAGGAAAACTGACAGAATCTATATTAGATATATTGAGTATAAGGTGCCAGTGGAACACTGAAGTATAGCATAAAGTAATCATCATTACGGGCTAGCTAATACAACATGTTCTCTTGTAACAAAAGAAAACTGATAAATTTGATCTAAGAGAATAGTATAGTTATCTAGATTTCTACTAGACCTGCTTACATAGCAAGAAATAGCTCGTTTCTAGTTTTGTGATTTAGCATAATTTTCTACCCAAATAAACACAGCCAATAAAAAAAACTCCACCTAAAAACCTCCATGAAGATATAACTGACAATATTTTTTCCCTCTCCATTCATATTGTTTTATTTTTTATTTATTGCTTTTTTCTTTTCCACCATGGTTTATTACAGGATATTGAATATAGTTCCCTATGCTATACAGTAGGACCTTGTTTATCCATCCTATATATACTAGTTTGCATCTGCTAGCCCCAAACTCCCAATCCAACCCTGCCCCCTCCCCCTCCCCCTCCCCCTTGGTGACCACAAGTCTGTTCTCTATATAACTGACAATATTCTTTAGCAAAATAGTTTTTTTTAACGAAAGAAAGAAAATAAATGTAGTAATCAAACAATTTACATCAAAATTTTGAAGTTTTTCAAAATGAAAGCTTTATCTGATTAGAAAAGTATTTAATACTTGTGAGGGAGAGAAAAGCTTATTTAGTTACATATAAACAACCACTTACCAAAGGATTAAATGTCTCACTTTAAGAGATATGCCTAAGCAAAGCGATTGTCTTTGCTAATATGCATTTGCTAATATGCAGCACAGGTTTGTAATATGTGGTATATGTTCAATTTAAACCTTTACATAAATAATCAGGGGATAAAATCATATGGTCCATGGACCCAATTGTTTGCATATGCAAATTAACTGACATTTTCTTAAATAGCTCATGAGATTGGTCTTTCAAGAACACATCAAAAACACTTTGAGGGAAAAGCATCCTGATGAACATCTGTAGGTAAATTAAACTAGTATATTTGTCCCTTACAGTGATGCACAATGTTATCATCTCTTTCTGAATACCTTATCTAAAACTGAAATTGCGAAGCATTTATTCGTTTGTTTTTCAAGAGCTTATTGCCATGAGTGTGGACCATGGGACTTTTACTTGTAATACAGACAGCACATGGGAAGATGTTACCAAATATCAGACTTGTTTTTATTTTACTCTTCACATCTGTACCAGAGCATTTCAGTCCCAATAAGTTGATAATTTAAGGACATACAATTTCCCCCATGTGTGCTCTTCAAATCTGGATGTCTGGTGCTCAGTTAAATTTCATCTGTTTGCAATTTTTTCCCTTACAAGGCATTATTTTTAGCTTCCCAGTCTATTAACAAAACAAAAAACTTGGCTACAAATCTATTTCTAAATGTCAACTCCCATTAAATCCATTGTCATTATAGTCTCACCAAATATAAAACCCCCTAAATGTGGTCAAAATAAATTACTAATATGATGCCTTGTCTAAAGGTAAAATCCAGATATGATCAGAAGGTCAGGGTTTGGAAGGAAAGGTGGAGATATTTACGTATCTGTTTTCTTGTTTTCCCTTAGTCAGATCAACAGGACATATGATGTATTTGTCTTTTTTAATATCTAAAAGAAATGGTAGGTAAAAGAATTGCTGTGGGTTCCTTCATCCTCTGCCCTCACATCATAAAAAAAATCAGAAAATATATTTTCATTCTTTATAAATAAAATGAAATTTAAATAATATTTCTTCTTGTTAAACTCTGAGTTGATAAACAAGGCAGATACAAAGAGTTTATTAATTCTATCAATGAATGCTACACTGTGAACACTGAGAATACAAATAATGTAATCCAACTTCTTCTTGATCATTTTTTCCTTTTGTCTCATTCCAAAACTAACACAGACTCGTTGGAAATTTGTAAAATAAAGTTAACATAAAAGAAGAAAATAAAAATCACCACCATTTCTCATTTAGTGAGAACTATTAACATTTTAACACATAGTTTTGTTTTTTTTTCCTGTGTACAATATAGTCTTAAACAAAACTGAGGTCATACTATATGTTGTATATACATTTCATATCCTGCTTTTACCACTTAATATATCATGAATATCTTTTCATATAATTAAATATATAGAAGATTAGTTTTAATTACCATGTAATAATTACTTAACAAACTCTTATTACTGGGCATCTATGCTGTAAATTTTCACTATTAGAAATAATGCTGAAGTGAACATCCATGTACAGATATCTTCTTTATACATCTGCTTCATTAGGACATTCCATCCAGAATTAGAACTGCTGGATGTCATTATAAACATTTTTATTACTTATGTTTCATTCTGCTAAACTGCCTTCCAGGAGGGCTGTACTATTTTATAAATCAACCATCAAGAAATGAAAGTACATGCTTCTCAGCACCCTCACTGATCAGATAATTATGTTATATCTTTTTTATTAAATTGCACAATTCTTTTAATAGGCATTTCTTTTACCACTAGTAAGGCTGAACATATACACACCCAATGCACAGCCATACATGCCCATACACACCCACATTAAGCCCACTTGTACATACCATACATACCACGTACATTATATATGTAACTTATGCTATGTCAATATCATGTTCATTACCTTTGCTCATGTTTCTATTAAGATATTTTTCTTTTTGCTGAGTAAGAACACATACAGAAAAGTATTAATCCATTATCAAAATTTTATAAAGTTGTTCTAAATTCATTATTTGCATTTTACTAATGCATACTGTGTTCTTGACTTACAAAAGTTCCTAATTTGTGTACAGTCAAAAATATTTTTTCTTTTCTGTCTTCTATATAATTACACCTAATTCTTTAGGTGTTCTGAATTTTATTTTGATGTATGGTGTGAGGTAGGGGATCAATTTATATTTTCCATTCAATAATTTGTCAGTTGCTCCAGCAACACTTTCCCCTTCTGATTTGGAGTATCCAACGTAACTTCTCAAACTAGAAAAGGATTCCTGCCATAACTCTTCCTCTATCTGTCACATTTCATTCTTAGAAATATACCAGTAGCAACAACTGTGAATACTAGCTACCTAACTATCTGATTAAACATTTAAATAATATGTGCTCAAGGGTATCAAAACCACCCTTGATTTAACACTATCCCTTTCATTCAAACAATACTAGGGGACCATTCATGTATTCAAGCTCCCTTTAGTTTCATGCACAATCCAACAGCAAGCCAGTGGGTACTGGGAAGGTAGGGAAGAGAGGAACACAATATTCAGGAAACCAAACACAATATTCCTTTGTTTTAAAGTTGTATCATTATATAATAATTTTTTTGATATTCATGAAATAAATTGACAATACAAGGAAATAGAGTTTAATGTGAATTTGACAGTTTCTTATACTCAGAAGGTCTAAAAGACCATTGTTCATGAGATTTAACCGCACTTTATAATATATATGTAACCTAGGAAAGAGTAGTATAGAAACTTTCAAAAAGTCAAGACAAAAAAAACCACAACGTAGCTAGAATGACTTTTGATGTTTTAAAAGCAGCCAAAACAATGTGTTCTACAGGAAAATCTAAAGCAGATATATAGAATTTTGCCTGTTGTGAGCCTTGTATGTGGGAGACTTGTGTTATGTAAATGTCTTATATAAATGGATTATACAGCTTTAGAAAAAAAGCTCAATACATCTTTAAAGTGTTTCCAAGGTGAAAATAACTTTCTTAAGAGCTAAAAGTAAGACTCAATACCTGTATTAGTGACAGCAAACTATCAGAGTTACAGTCAGTCTCTTACTTTCAAAGGCAATAAAAGCTATATAATAGAGCCAAATAAAAACCCAGTCTTAAAATTATGGGAGGGTATTTGATGCTAGATTTAAGATTGAAAACTTGCATTTTGGCCAAAAGGTAACTTAAAAGAACAAAAAATACTATTTTAAAAGCTGTCGATATATTCTTTAGAGAATCGACTTTAATTCCAATTTTTTTTTCACAAGTTCAAAATTGTTAAATGTTTGATGCATTCACCTGGGAGATGTAGACATGACCATCATTGATCACCTACCCATCCAGCTATTCAAAAGCTCTCTTCTCCTGCCTTCATCGTCCCAGCTCAAGGGCTGTCACAACTCCCTCTGTGTGCACATATGCAAGGAAGTCAATGATTGAAATCTAGAGTAAAGCAAAAAGTCAATGGGTTCTGCTGTTTAGCCAAAAGGAAAAAAGAGCCAAGGAGAATATAAAACAAATAAGTTAAAATGAAAGACTGGAACATGAGTTTGCCTGTGTTGACTAAGTGAAGCCTAAATTATTATGACTTCCTTCTGGCTTATAAGCAGCTGGAAAGTTCTCAGGGCTACTCAGGAAGTGTTTTTATTTTAAAGATAGAAAGCTGTTTCACTCAGTTGGTACACATAAACAACTATACTTGATCTGGCCCCTGCTTCCCTGTGTGCTCCCTTCCCATATCCCTTGGCCCTCACACTACTTCACAGCAAAACTGACTTTCTTCCTGTTTTTCCACCATGCCGAGTTTTCCAACATTAAGGTTTTTGTATTAGCTGCTCCCTTAGCATGGAAGGGCATTTGGCTTGATGGTCCCATGGCTGGTTTCTTCATATCATTAAGGATTCAGAATACAAATCACTACTTTAGAAAAGGCTTCTTTCAAAATGAGAACTATAGCCCAGGAGACAGCATTTCAGATAGCTCTGAGAAAGTGCTCCAAAGAGGTGGCGGGGCGGGGGGGAGGTCAGTATATATGAGATTTTGGTGAAGAGGGAGTACATGTAATCAAGCACACATTTTTTGCAGAAGGTCTTGTGAGGGTTATGAGTCACAAGAAGCAGACATCACCATGAAGAAATTTAGTGCTTTTCTAGATATGAGGAGATGCAAGAATTGGGCTCATAAAAAAAAGAAAAGAAAAGAAAAGAAAGAAAAGCCTTCCTTGAATATCAAGTTAAAAGATCCACTCTGGGAGTTCAGGGGTTTTTGAGCACAAGCCACCTGTTCTCTTTCTTTGGCCCTGCAATAAACCTTTCTCTGCTCCAAAAAAAAAAAAAAAAGTCACTCTGTCACTATCATACCTCTCCACTTTGTCTCCATATCATTTATGATTGTCTTGTTTTCTTAATCAATTATTTGTTCACTTGGTCACTAATCTTCACTGCAAGCTCCATGAGGGCAGGGATTTTTGTTTCTTTTATTCACTCTTCTATCCGTAGCACCTAGAACACTGTTACATGCTATGTGTCCAATGGATATTTTTTCAGCAAATACATTTAACTGGTTTGCATTTTTATTTTTAAAACCAATCACCTATGAATGATTCTGATTACCTCTAAGAATAGATTAGATCTCAAAGAGTATGTCTTCAACTATGTCTTAGTTGAAACATAAACCCCCTCCCAGAATATTTTAGGATCAACTAACTATATTTCTAATCAGCTCTCTCTTGCCCATATTCCTCAATACAATGAGGTTGAACAAGAGTCCATGCCTCTGCCTCCAGTTGGATCTGGCCTACTTGTCTCTTTTATTGCCACAGCAAACAAGGCCATGGTTCTCAACCAGAAAATGAAGCAACTTTGGTGTATGTGAGGAGAAGGCACGAAGAGACAATCTTTCCCATTAATCATCTCAATAATTAAGAGTTTACTGAACTGGCATTGAAGTTTAGTCTCAATAAAATGTAAGTTCTTTGAGGGAAGGAACTTTTTGTCTCTTTGGTTCACTGCTGTTTCTCCAGCACCTAGAAGAGAGCTCAGTGCACAGCAGGCATCCACTAAATGTTTCTTGAATGAATCAATGAATGAAAGAGTAAATGAATGATTATATAGTAAGTTTCAAATACTGACTTAGAAACAAACATACTTAATTGCACAGGTTTTTTCTGCTTCTGAAGCCATATGGAGAAAACACAGACTACAGTTAGATTTTATATTCCTACTTCTAAGGAATTCTATACCATGTGCTATTGATCATAAGGTAATTGAGCAAGAAAGAGCTTACAGACAGTTTAGAAAACGTATCATTGATACTAGAAATGCCTCTAATGGTAAAATGACTCAAATATCAAATGCCCTAGAAAAATGGGCAGCCTAGGATATTGATCAATTACATGAATTTTGTAAAAATATTTGAACAGTTATAAATCACTAATGTTTACTTATACTTTGCTTTGTCCTTATGGAATTTGAAGTGTCTTGCAAGATTATGAAAACAGCTAAAAATAGAAAACAGGAATAGGAAAAAATGTAAATCAGAACAGGTCAAGATTAAGAAAAATGTTACAAAAAAGATTTAACTGTATTTTCTGGTGGCCAAATCAAAAAAAAAAAAAAAAAAGAAAGAAAGAAAGAAAATACAGTTAGTTACTTTTCAAGGAAGCAAAGTTTTTTCTAGCATTTACACTTGAAAAAAATGGTGCATGTGGGTTTTCATAAAATGCACCCAATGATATAGTGAACCATATCTACAATAGCATTGCTATATTAAAAGTAGTAACAGATTTTTAGATGAGTAGTTCTTGTAATATTCCTCAGGGTAATCTAAAAACAAACAACAAATCAGTAAAAAACAATTCTTCTGGGACACAGGGGATAAGCAAGAAAATGGATCCAAGTACATAACTCATTTATGGGTATGGATTGATCCACAGTTATACATAGGATATGGAAAATTGATTTCATCTTGCATACCAAATTGGGTTGATTTGTAGTCAATGTCTTTCATGGTAAATTGTCCGTAGTACTGTGTTAAAAATAATACTCATAATCATAAATATTTTAGGCTTTACAAGGCATACAGCCTCTGTAGCAACTACTCAACTCTGTCACTGTAGCACAAAAACCGTCATAGAAGATATGTAAAGAAACGGACATAGTTAGGGTTAAATAAAATTTTATTTAGAAAAGCAGGTGGCAGGCCAGATTTGGCCCACAGTCCACAATTTGCTGATCCTTGATTTAGAAGGATGGATGGACTACTATTCCTTCAAATAGGCTCCCAGAAAGATAGTATTACTTGATAGGGCTTTTGATAAAATTTGGATACTTGGCAGATTAAAATTACATCCTCTTTCCAGAGCCCATAGTTCATATTTTCTAGGCTGTTCATTAAGGGCAGATACGTTTTTGAAAGGATAAACAAGCAAATAGCAAGACTGACATTTTAAATTACTAATAAGTATCAAAACTGAGTAAGTTTAATTTATACTAGCACTATACACTAGAAATTTCTATGATGATAAAAAATGTTTTATTCTATATGTTTCCTGTCTGATAACAGTAGTCTCTAGCCACTTGTGGCTACCAGTACTTGAAATGTGGCTAATGTGACTAAGGAACTAAATATCTAACTTTATTTAATTTAAATTAATTGAAATTTAAATAGTCGTATGTGAATCAGGGCTATTTTATACTTAAACATACCATTCAGCATTTACCTAGCTGTAGACAATAAAAAAGGAGTGCCTTGATTCAAAATGTTAGTGGTTATTATTCCCTTTATCCCAAAAGGGTTTCCTTGATAACACAGGTTTGAGAAATATTGTTTTTTTAAAAAGTTAAACAACAGACTTTTTACAGCTTTTAATATACTAGCACACTTCACTAATTTTCAAGGGACTACGGTATTCAACATTCCTTTGTTACAAAAATAGCACCCAATATGTCAAAAGCTAATGTCTTTGTTTGCATTTAAATATGGTATATTTATCTGATGATTTGGAAATTTACAAAAATAAATAGTAAAAGCACCATTATTCTCCATCTTCAATTAATTTCCTATCACTTCACACACTGATAAAAAAGACAGCCATATAAGGGAACAATGTCAGCAAGATGGTAAACTATGAAGCCTCAGACTCCTCTTCCTCCCACAGAGACACTGATTCAACAACAATACCTGGACCAATTTTCTTGGTCAGAAATCCAGAAACCAGTTAAGAGGCTTTGCACTCCAGGTGAGTACCATAGACACACACACACCCATCCCCCACACAGAGCCATGCAGTTTGGAGGAAATGCCTGGCTCCTGGCTTCTCCCTGGAGAGGGTAAGAGAAGACTGGACCATATATCCAATGTTCTGACTTTTTGGGTGAGGCAGCCCAAGGGAGTGGGGCCTGACTTGGAGAACTGATGAGACGTGGAATACTCTAGGTAGCTGGGGGCCACTGAGAACAAAAAAAGAGCGGAGCGACATGCTGCTGCTTCACAGAACCCACGGAACAGCAGACAGATATCAGAGGGAGTAAGAGATTAAAAGTTCCTGAAAAAAAAAAACGGAGAAGTCCCTCAATTAAAAATCTACACACACAAGTCCAGAAAATACATGTCTAGAAAAAAGGTTTGAGAGGCCCCCAGAATCTCTAGCAAGGCTGATTGGTGAAGGCCTTTCCCAGTTTCTAAAAACTTGAAGACTTGTTTTTTTTTTTTTTCAAATGCACAGATAACAACACAAAGTTCAATGAACACACACACATACACACAAACCAAGGAAAAATGGCCCAAAGGAACAAAAATCTACAGAAACTTACTCTAAAAAGAAAGTGATATATGAATTTACTGACAAAGGATTCAAAATAGCTATCAAAAATATGCTCAACAAGCTCAGAAAAGTGACCAAATTGAGAATTTCAACAAAGAAGTAGAAAATATAAAAAAGAACCAAACAGAAATTTGGGACCTGAAGAATGCAACAGGTGAACTAAAAATTCATTACAGGTGTTTAACAACAGAGTTGATCAAGCAAAAGAAAGAATAGCATATTCGAAGACAAGTCATTTGAAATTACCCAATCAAAGGAACAAAAAGAAAAAAGAATAAAAAAGGGTGAAGAAAGCCTAAGGGACCTAAGGGATATAAATGAGAAGACTAATAAATGTATTAAAGCAGTCCCAAGGGGTAAGAGAGAGAAAAAAGGGCAGAAACTTACTTAAAGAAATAATAGGCCCTTCCCATCAGCACACTTCCCTCTCATCACCCAAGTATTTGCAAATGATATGTCCAATAAGGGGTTAATATCCAAAATACATAAACAGCTCATACAACTCAACATCAAAAAAGCAAAAAACCTGATTTAAAAATGGGCAGAAGAACTGAATAGACATTTGTCCAAAGAAGAAATGAAAATGGCCAACAGGCACATGAAAAGATGCTCAACATCACTAATCATCTGGAAAATGCAAATCAAAACCACAATGAGAGACAGAGACAGAGAGAGAGATGGAGATCTTGTTTACATCAAATACCCAAAGGACACCACAGAATATCAGGAAACATCATTTGTGTCTGGGTGTCCAAAAACTTAATAATTTACTCTTTTATTTGATATAACAATCAATGAAATATGCAATAAGCAATTAATAACATCTTTACCAAGCATATCTTTAAGTACTTTTAAAACACACAAATAGGGCTTCCCGGGTGGCGCAGTGGTTGAGAGTCTGCCTGCCAATGCAGGGGACACGGGTTCGTGCCCCAGTCCGGGAAGATCCCACATGCCGTGGAACGGCTGGGCCCGTGAGCCATGGCTGCTGAGTCTGCGCGTCCGGAGCCTGTGCTCTGCAATGCGAGAGGCCACAACAGTGAGAGGCCCGCATACCGCAAAAAAAAAAAAAATACATGATACTGTTCAAGGTAGTGTAAGAAGCCACTTTTAAGTGATGAAAGAGGATAAAGTGAAGATCCCTGGCATTGTGTAATTTAAAACAATCATCAATAGAAGAAAATTTAAGAGAAAATGGTAAGATACCTTTAAAGGGTGATATCCTTAAATAGTCACAAAATCAAACTGTATACTAATCTTATAGTCCAATGGTAACGATCATTTTTTGGTGTTATTTGGATTTCCGTTAAAGAATTTTTTCCTCAATGTGGTGTTTCAAATGTATTTCTATGGACATTCCTGACACAGTAGTAGTTGAAAAACATCTACACTAATGCTTGCTGTGCCAGCCCTCCTCTGTTGAATAAATGGCTTAATAAAAATGTTTGGAGTTAGGAAATCGTTCATGTTGAAAATGTGAAATGTCTTCTTTAATGGACAATTAGGCATTACCATGTCTATGTGAAGCACATACATTTTTTTACTGTAAACTTTTGAGCAAGATTTAAACCAGCCTTGCACATACATTCAAAATAGGAGGTGTAGGGACTTCCCTGGTAGCAGAGTGGTTAAGAGGCCGCCTGCCAATGCAGGGGACATGTGTTTGAGCCCTGGTCCGGGAAGATCCCACATGCTGCAGAGCAACTACGCTGGTGAGGCACAACTACTGAGCCTGCACTCTAGAGCCCACAAGCCACAACTAGTGAGCCTGCGTGCCACAACTACTGAAGCCGGCGCACCTAGAGCCCATGCTCCACAACAAGAGCAGCCACCGCAATGAGAAGCCTGCGCACCACAACGAAGAGTAGACCCCTGCTCGCCGCAACTAGGGAAAGCCCGTGCATAGCAACAAAGATCCAATGCAGCCAAAGAGAAAGAAAGCATGAAAGCAAGCAAGAAAGAAAATATTTAAAAAAAATAGGAGGTGGGATGAGGAAAGAATGCACATTCATTTTTTTTTTCTTTTGCCTAATAGAAAATCTTTTGTCACTATAAATGCAGAACAATGATTAGTCTTTAGAGTAATACAGGTACTGGTGCAATTGATGGCATTTTGTAAATTTTATAATTCTATTCTTTATTCCATATCCACACCTCCTTTGAGTTACCAATCAATGCTGGTGGGATTTTTGCCTATCTATTGAGTATTTGTTAAATCAGCCCCATTGTGAAGATAGGAGAGAGTGGGAAGGATGGCATCTTTATTAAAGTATCTAGGAATGAGAGTGATATGTAATACAAAAGGTCAAGAAACTAAATCTTCCCAATTAAGAGTGGGCAAAAAACTATACAATTTTTAAACCGATTGTGCTTTGAGATACGTTATTTTTAATTTACATGAAACGTGAACCTCATAAAGGGCTCACATATTTTTTAAGGTCCACAAGGAGATTTTGTTGTTTTTCTGCAACACCAAATCTCACCTGTGGTGGACAGTAGATCTAGGAGCGGCCTCCTTCCCAATCTGAGCTTCGTGGACCAGAGTCCCTCTAAGTGTCCTTTCTGCACTGATATGCTTCTCAGCAGAAAAGCTCATGGTCTATAAAACCTTTAGCTCCATATCAAGTTTTATGAATTCCTGGTATCCTCTTTCCTTTGTCGAGCATATCTGACATCTATTTAGGACTTTTTTCTTAGCCCAGATGCTGTTCCTGGGTCCCAGACTCTGGTTCTCAATTTCCTAGACTATCAATGATTCCTCTTCAACACTGAAACCTAGGTGCCTAAACCAACGACATTTACTTATACTCCCTTCCTTACTTAAAGCTGCCCACTGGCCCAGCTGGATTATTATTGACCTGGTTCCTTCACTAATGAGTCCAGGATGTCAATACCTCTCCTTCCTTGTTGCGAGAGTTAAATATATACAATCAGCTAAACAAACATATGACATTTAGCATTTAATGTTAAAATGGCAATTCCAGTTTAACAGAAACCAGAAGCCAGGCAACTAAGTGAAGGTACATTGGATCATACATAGTTAGAACCTATAAAATTAATAGCTAATCCTTAATTTTTCAAATTACAAGCCCTGTGTGTTCTCACTTTAATATGAGTGATACGTTGCCTTAATGGAAAACTGAAGATTTATCTATAAAACTACATAAAAGTAGAAGGAAAATTCCCCAAACAGATTCTAGAATTCTGAATACTGAGTTGGAAAGTCAGGATACAACTATTAGGTTTTTGTGTAGAATAATCACCAAACATCCTGGAAAACAACACCTCTATTTATTCCAATGATACTTAGCAGTAACATAACAAACTAAGAGCCATCTATTCAGAGTTCACTTTCTAGATATTCCAGGTTTCTCAATTACAGTGATGGTGAATAATGGGGAAAGTCAGCAACCAGAGCAGATGCTACATAACTGGAATAGGTAATTTCCTATACTGTGTGATTTGGGGACTACTTTTAGGTCTTATCTGCCTTCACCTTTACCAGAAATTCAGCATTATTTCACTCAGCAGATAATAACATCGGAAGAATTATTTCCAAACAATCACTGTTACAATGGCTTCACATT
This sequence comes from Lagenorhynchus albirostris, assembly GCF_949774975.1. NCBI lineage: Eukaryota > Metazoa > Chordata > Mammalia > Artiodactyla > Delphinidae > Lagenorhynchus > Lagenorhynchus albirostris. The sequence goes on from NC_083116.1 coordinate 48,641,297, forward strand.
ACATAGGCGTTTCCAGTAAACTTTCTGGCATTCCATCTCATTGGATATTTAGATTAGAAAATCTGCACTCCAAAAGAACAAGGTTCAGGGTCTGAGGTGATGTTCCAATCTAAGTCAATTTCATCAGGCGAGGAAACATTACAGTGACATACCTACCCTCAGTGACGACTGTGGGCAGCATGGAACCCCAGAGAGCACACTGACAGTAAAACGAAAGTCTAGGCAGACCACTTCCCCAGAGTAAACTACGTTTTCCCTAGCATGGTTCCCTTATGTTATCAAAGGCAGAAAATGTCACTGTATCATGTTTTACTTCAGTTTTGATCTACTAACTAATTTAGGCACCAAATCCTTTCAGGAATGAAGTGAGAAGTAAATTAAAAACCTACTAGATAAACACTGTATCAGGTGTTTGTTTGGCTCACTCCCTTACCTTGTTCTCATCTTCACTCAAATATCACAACAACGCCTATCCTGACCATCCTACTTCAAATTGTAAACCTCACCCCTGGTACTCTCTACCCTGGTCTATTTCCATTCTTTTCACCACAGCATTTACACCTGGGATTTTATCTATCTATCTGTCTATCTATCTATCTATATGCGTGTGTACATATATGCATGTGTATGTACATGAACATACATGTGTGTATTTTTTTTCTCTTTGTCCTTACAAGCTGCTACAATAATGCCTGCATCATAGCAGGCACCCAAATATATGTTATTTTACCTATGTTAGTTTACCAGCAAATTCACCTAAGTACCCTACATGTTGGCAGTATATCAAGAATATTAAAGACTTTCAGTGACTCTCCCCATTCCCTATGAGATTAAGGGCTTCCACATTTGGAAATGACACCCTTATGAATTATATGCTTTTCTCAAAAGTTTTAAACTAATTCCATTTAGATTCAGAGAATATTAGTGCCTCACTGGAAAGACATGCTTTTTCTTAACCACCCAGAAGCAATCCCTTTTTTAAGATGATAGTTATCACTTATTTATGCTGAATAAATTATTTTTAAATTTTAGCATATATTTATAATTTTATTTTTGGAACAGTAGAGAGAACTGAACTATGATCATTGTTCAATTAGAATGATCTAGCACTACTCTTATACTATTTTCCAAAATTAACTTGCTTAATTACCCCAAACTGTGGCTGTAAAATGAGTTATATTTGATGAACAAATATCCAAGTTAACAGTACTTCATATCATTTTGAATAAGTTATAAATTTCTTTCCTAATACGAGTTTTATGAAATGTGCCATTCCTTCCCTTTCCTTTCATTTAACCAAATAAGAAATTGTTCTATTCCTTCCTAGTTATCAAAGCCTAATAAAACACTTCTATCTACTCTGTGTTTGTTAAATGGAGTAAAGAGGAAGTTGGGACTTTGGGGGGAAGGAGAAAAGAGAAAATAAATGGTGAATATTATGAGTTTCACTTTAGATATTTAAATTTGAGAAGATGAGATGAAATAATCATACCTTCTAGGTATCTGGAAATATAAGACCCGAAGGCAGGTGAGAAGTCTGGATCAAAGATGTAAATTTAAGGGCATACACATAGGGCTTCCCTGGTGGCACAGTGGTTAAGACCTGACCATGCAGGGGACCAGGGTTCGAGCCCTGGTCTGGGAAGATCCCACGTGCCGCGGAGCAACTAAGCCCATGTGCCACAACTACTGAGCCTGTGCTCTAGAGCCCACGCGCCACAACTACTGAAGCCCGCATGCCTAGAGCCCGTGCTCCGCAACAAGAGAAGACACTGCAATGAGAAGCCCACAAACCCCAACGAAGAGTAGCCCCTGCTCGCCGCAACTAGAGAAAGCCCACGCACAGCAACGAACACCCAACGCAGCCAAAAATAAATAAATAAATTTTTAAAAAGGGCATACACATAAGGATGATAATATGAACTCATCACAGCAGGCAAATTTCAGCAGGAGAATAAAGGCCTTGAACAAAAACCCAGGAACTAGGCAAAATTATTGAGGCAGGAAAATGGGAAGCTAGGAAATAGAAACAGGGTACAGATAGGTAGAAAGCACCAGAGAGTCAAGAAAGAATGGATAGTAGTTGATACCAAATGCCAAAAAAGAATTTCAAGAAGATGACATTTGAGAAAAGGACTTTGGATTTAGACTCTAAGTTAAAGGTCATAGATAACCTCAGAAAAGGCTATTAATAGAGTACACGTGCAGAAATTATGTTATCTAGGATTGACGTATTCTCCTTTGCTCTGCATGGCCACACTAATGCTACCATGAGATAATTGTTGAGAATAAAAGTCAGTTCAATCAGTTCAATACATAATTTACACAATGTATGCTGTGTCGCTCCTTTAGCATATGAGGATTAAGGAAAATAAGTGGTTAAATGAGAGGCTAACATATTATGCAAAATTTTCTATATGGACTTTTGTGATTAGATAATATAAGTTGATACATGGAGTCTCTAATGTTTTAATTTTTTAATGAAAATATCATCATGTATTATGTATAACTTAATTTAGTAAGGAAAATATCTCTTAAAAAGACTGACAATAACAACTGATGATGAGTGTAACTACCGGTAGGAGTGTAAATTAATCCACCACTTTGGAAAACCATTTGGCATTACTATTGATGTTGAACCTAGGTATGTAACCTTTGAGGAGGCAACTCTATATACAAAACAGAAATGCATGCACATGTATACAAAAACACATGTATGACAGTATTCATTGCCAAAACACAAAGGTCTGTCAATATTTGAATGGGTAAGTTAATTTTGATATATTTATATAATGGAATACTGTACAGCAGGGGTTGGCAAACTATGGCCCATGGGCAAAATCAGGCCTGCAGCCTATTTTTGTAAATAAAGTTTTATTGGAATACAACCACATTCATTTGTATACTGTCTATGGCTACTTTTGTATTACAACAGTCAAACTGAGCAGTTGTGACAGGGACTACAATCATACACAAAGTCTAAAATATTTACCGTCTGGCCCTTTACAGAAAATGTTTGCCAACCTGGGCTATAGAACAAAAAAATGAAAAACCACAGTTACATTCAAGACTGTGAATGAGTCTCACAAACAAGGGGTTGAGTGAAAGAACCCAGAATCAGAAAAAGAGATACTCTATGATTCAATTCATATAAAGTTCAAAAATAGGCAGTACTAGGGACTTCCCTGGTGGTCCAGTGGTTAAGACTCCATGCTTCCACTACACGGATTGTGGGTTCGATCCCTGGTCGGGGAACTAAGATCCCGCAGGCCATGCAGCAGCCAAAAAACAAAAGAGGCAGTACTAAACTATAGTGCTTCCAGTCAAATTAGTAGTTATCTTTGGGGAGAAGGAAGGCAACAGGAATTGGGAAGAACTGGCAATGTTCTACTTCTTGAATTGGGTGTTGGTTATGAGGGTGAATTGCCTTTGAGATAATTCATTGAACTGCTTGCTTATAATTTGTGCACTTTTATGTGTATTCCTTCAATAAATGAGTTTTTTTAAAGATATGCAGAAGGATTATACACCAAATTATTAACAGTAGTTACCCCTAGAGTATAGGATGGGAAGAATGAGAGATTTTATTTTTAGTGGGTATACTTCCATATTTTTTAACTTTTTAAATAAGCCTATTGTTTTAGAAAAATGAAAACGAAGTAATAAAATGACATATATTATTACATATCTTCATCATGATGTGGTTTTATATTTTTATCGACAAGACTTAATACATTGTGGGCACTCACAAGTGGCAACAGGAGGTCAGAAACTAAATGTTTAAATCACTCAACAACTCTAAGTTTTGTGAACCAACAATAGAAAATACATCTTAAACCTGTTACTCTTTATGTTTTATCTAAAAGTTTCATAATCTTATGAAACCTTCTCACATGTTTTTAAAATACTATCTTAATTATCTTTGTCAGATTATAGCTGTTATACATCCCCTATCTTTAGTAATACTGTGCGTTAACATGATGGTCTTAACCATCCCCATAAGCTAATTCTGTTCCTTTTCAGAGATAAAAGACTTCAGGAATTGAAAGTGACATTAAAAAAATGGTGCTGGCAACTACCAATTGTTGCTTAAAGTAAAGATTTAAGAAAGAAATATTTCTGCATGATTTAATGATTGCTCGCTGTAGCAAAGTTCTTTTGTCTGGTCTCTAATATAACTCCCTAGAGTGTCTTGTTCAATATGCAACAAAACAATGATGTAGAGATTTTGACAAAGAGCCCATCTCCCTATTGAGGTGGCATTACAGGATAATAGCTGCCTAAGCTATATAATTCAATGAGATATATTTTAGTATTAAAATATCTGTTAATCAGTTTTTAAAGCTGTGATGTTCAAAACTCAGAACAATATGTAAAACATTATTTTACCAAAGGGAATGACTAATCTTCTGTACAGCTTTGATAAGTTACAAGAAATAGGTTTATCTCAGAAGACTGGTTATGATTAATATGCAGTTCATAAAGCTCCTTAGCTCTGTATGGTCTCTCTCTAACTGAATCTAATAAAGATAGGTCACGCATTTTTCATATTCCTTTTTCACCCATGACAGATCTCTAATAGGATTTATATGCATTTGATATTAATTGTATCGGAGACTGCACCAACTGCAATAATCCTTCATTTCTCTGCCTTTTTAAAGCTATACATAAATTACAAAGTTTCCATTTTTGTTTGACTGAGGCTCTCACTGATGATCAACCACGTTAATGATACAGAGGTAGAAAAAGATTAAGAACCACCTCACCTAGTTCACTGAAATACCAAATGATACCGAAGGCTATAAACCCAGGTTTGAGAGCTGTTTTCGCTCCCCTCTCCCTTGTGTCAGAAGAACTCAAGCATATAACCTCAGTGAAAATCTTGCACTCTGAATTGGAGAGGAAAGGACATGCTTTTAATAACCATCTCACAGAGGGGTGTTGGCAGGAACCCTTCGTTTTGATGAAGTATTGCTTTTCTAACCATCTACAGAGACAACACAGGAAATGTAAAAATGAGATAGTGCTACCTAGAATGAAAAACCGAGTGTCCTGGGGACTCAATCGAAAACAGTCCTTAATTTTTGCTCTGAGCTCAAAAGAGGCTTCACTTATGTCTGGGGGAAAAGAAATGTATCTTGTGAGACTATTCAAATTGTAATTGCAGTTAAGAGAAGTGGACAATTATATTTTCATATTCTATATTCTGTACTATGACATAAATAGTGAAAAATGTCATTCTGCAAGAGAACACAGCAAGGGATTTGAGAAACTAGTAAAATGTTGCTTTACACTCTATCAAAACACTTGGCTATTAGTGAATAAAATACAATGGAAAAAAGTAGGTCACAATTGTAATAACTTTCTTTAGTTGAAACAGACTACATACAAATTCAGCATATAAATGTCTCTCATACATACAAGAATTCTAAAAACAACCCACAAACAAGTCTGTATGACTAATTAAACTTAGACAGCTACCTCATGGTTTTATATAGATATTTATGTATATAAAATTTTGCCCTTGAATTAAGAAAGGTTACTTTTTAAATGCAACACCCAAGAAAAAAATGAACACAAATTCAAAAGTCTATTAACTAAAGAATGGCAACCAAATACCCCTCATCCATCTATAAAAGCTGTATTAGGGAATTCTTTTGCTTCTGGCCATAAAGGAGTAACTGGTACTAGACTAGCCCTCCATCTGTAAACAACTAGGGAACTACACAAAATATATGAAACAACTGTTTTCAGACATTGGACAACAGGCAGCACAGGGCTGTGATCCCTGAGACAAAGAAAACAAAGTGAGCCCTATAGTCATACCAGTTTTGTGTGTGGAGGCACATTCCCCATTAAAGTTCAGGGAGGGGGAAATTATGCAGAGTATTGTAGTCTTACAGAGCTGAAGAGAGAGAGATGCAAGATCAGGGAGGCTGAGGCAGTTTCGATTTATGGGGTACAGTATCAGAGAAGAGAAAGCCCCACAGAAAAATAGTTCCAGACATCCATAGTGGAGTCTCCTTGAGTTTTTGGCTGAATACTAATCTGAACAAGGGTAAGGGAGACTTGACGAGGATGGGCAGAGAACACTACTGTACTAGAGAAGGAATGACTACCAAAAAAGAATAAACATAACACCTGCTGGAGATCACACAGGGCTGGGAGACATTCTGATCAGCCAGAGTGAAAAGACTTCATTGAGTATTCAGAGACCAGAAAAAGTCCACACTTTAGAAGTAGAGCCAAACTAGCCCTATAGGAAATGCTACTTTAGATACATACAAAGTTTAAAAACAAGTCTTGAAATGATCAAGCTGATCTACATATAAATTAACAGCCAGAACAAAGCCTCACACGCTTTAAGATAACCAAATTACAATATTCAACAATGTCACATTCTAATATCTAGAATCCAGTCAAAAATTCTCAGATAATCAAAGAAGCAGGGAAATATGACAAAGACACAAGGAAAATCACCCAATAGAAACAAATACAGAAGTGACAGAGATGGCAGAAAAAGCTGGCAAAGATTTTAAAACAGATATTATTAGTATATTCAAGATTTAAAGAAAACATGAACACCATGAGAATAGAAATGGAACTATAAAAAAAAGAACCAAATAGGACTCTAGAGTTGAAAACTACAATATCTGAAATGAAAATTTCACTGTATGGGCTAATAGCAGATTAGACACTGCAATAAAAAAAAAAAGATGAGTGAAATAGAAATAATGTCAATAAGAACTACCAATCTGAAGCACAGAAAGGAAAAATAAAATGGTTAAAAAATTATCAGAGAGCTTCAATGACATATGGGACAATATAATGTGATATAATACACAAGAAACTCCCAAAATGGTGAAGGGATAAATCAAAAGAAATATGTGAATGAATGAAGACCTACAATTTTCCAAATTTGATGAAAAATATCAACTTACAATGTAAGAATCTCAATGAATCCCAAACAAAATAAACATAAAATAACCCCAAGGTACATTATAATCATATTGTTGAAAACCAATGATAAAGGAAAAAACCTTAATAGTAGCCAGAGAGAAAAGCATGTTACATAGAGGGGATCAGAGTTTAAAATGATTGCTGACTTCTCATCAGAAACAGTTCAAGCCATATGAGAAGAGATGACATCTTTAAAGTGCTAAAAAAAAAAGAAAACCGAAGGAGTGGAGGGGACCTATCATTTTAGAATTCTGTATCCCATGAAAATATCCTTCAAAAAGGAAGGTAAAATAAAGATGTTACTAGACAAACATAATCTGAAACAATCAAGTTGAAGAGAACCTGCACTACAAGAAATATTTAAAGGAAGTTCTTTAGGTTAAAGGAAATCGATACCAGATAGAAACTCAGATCTACATAAAGGAATGAAGAGTGGCAGAACTGTCTGTGAAATAGAGAATGAGAATAGATAAGACATTGTTTCTAGTTTATTTTCCTTAAAATATAATTGATTATTTGAAGAAAAAAATAATACAATGTAAGGTCAGATCTATAACATATGTAGAAGTAAAATGTATGACAACAATAAAACAAAAGATGAGAGGGAAGAATGTAAGTATGCTATTGTAAGGTTCTTACCTTATACAGAAATATATACAATATCATTTTAAGCTAGACTGTCACAAGTTAAAGATGCATACTGTAAACCCTATAGCAACCACTGAAAACTAAAATAAAGAAGTTTATCTAATAAGCTAATACATGAGATAAAATGGAATTGTAAAAAAAAAAATACTTAATCCAAAGGAAGGCAGGAAAAGAGATTAAAGGAACAAAGGACAGATGAAACAGAAAACAAATAAGACTATAGACATAAACACAGCGATATTAATAATTATATTAAATGTAAATGTATTGACCATACAGATTAATAGGCAGAGATTATCAGACAGCATAAAAAATATATATACCCAAATATATGCTTTCTACCAGGAACACACTTTAAATATAAAGATACAGATGGGTTAAATGTAAAAGGATAGAAAATGATATATCATGCAAATGGTAATCATACAAAAGTTGGAGTAGCTAAATAAATATCACACAAGGTAGACTTTAGGACAAGGAATATCACCAAAGATAAAGAAAGATATTCCATTATTATGAAATGGTCAATTAATAGAGAAGACAATCCTAAATGTGTATATAATTAATAATAGAGTTCCAAAATACATGAAGCAAAAACCGACGTAACTAAAGAAGAAATGGACAAATCCATAATTAGAGTTGGTGATTTCAGCATGCCTCTTTCAGTAACTGATAAGTCGACAGAAAATCACTAAGAATATAGAAGACTCGAACAACCCTATTAACTGACTTGATCTAAATGATGTTTATAGAACACTTTAACCAAGCTCAGAATATATCTTCTCTTTCAAGTGCACCAGGAACATTCAATAAAATAGACTATATGCCAGATCATAAAACTAGCCTTAATAAATTTAAAAGTAATGCAATAAAGCCATAATCACTCTTCTCTCTAGTTTTCAATCATTGACGTGGTAATGAAATAACCTGCCATGTATCAGGAACTACTAGAAGACCAGAACAAACAGCATGGAAGTTAGGCTTAGTTTCAGTACAAATACTACTGCTCTAAACCTCTGTTGAAATGGTAAGTTGAATGGTGGCCCCAAAAAAGATATGTCCACATTCTAACCCTAAGAACCTGTGAATGTGACCTTATTTGGAAAAAGCATTCTTATTAATATAATTAAGTTAAGGATCTTGATGTGAGATCATTCTGGATTATCCAGATGGGTACTCAATCCAATGAAAAGTGTCCTTATAAAAGACACACAGGGCTTCCCTGGTGGTGCAGTGGTTGAGGGTCCGCCTGCCGATGCAGGGGACACGGGTTCGTGCCCCGGTCTGGGAAGATCCCACATGCCCCAGAGTGGCTGGGCCCGTGAGCCACGGCCGCTAAGCCTGCACGTCCGGAGCCTGTGCTCTGCAACAGGAGAGGCCACAACAGTGAGAGGCCCGCGTACCGCAAAAAAAAAAAAAAAAAAAAAAAAAAAAAGACACACAGAGGAGAGTCACACTGGGAAAAGGAGAAGACTATGTGAAGTCAGAAGAAGAGACTGGAGGAATGCAGCCACAAGCCAAAGAATATATGGAGCTATCTGAAGCAGAAGAGGCAAGGAAGAAATCTCCCCTAGAGCTTTTGTAGAGAGTATGGCCCTACCAACACCTTGATTTCACATTTCTGGCCTCCAGAACTGAGACAGTAAGTTTCTGTTGTTTTAAGCCACCAAAGTTGTGGTAATTTGTTATGGAAGCCCTAGGAAGTTAATACAATCGCATAGGTGAGAGTTTCTCTAGCGTCTATATATTAAAGGAGATTTTTTTTTATGTCATAAGATATATAATACTTATCTTCAACTTGAATTGATGCTGCCAATTTACACGCTAACATGACTGTACCTATTTACAACACCTATGAGCAGAAAATGAGAGTTTCCAGTACCTGATATTATCAGACTATTGGTGGTGGGGGGGTAGCAATTTAATGAGTGTGAAATGGTATTTGGTTATTTTAATGTTCCAAGTAGATTTGAACTAGTTTGGGAAACTAGACCACTTGACTTCTAAAGTCCTGGCCCACTCAAAAGTCTATTTCCATGATTTTTCATTTATCCATTGATAAATGAGTATTATTTATTGAGTACCTACTTTGTGTCAGCCAGGCACTGTGATCAGCACTAAGGAGACACATATGAACAACATATTGTCTCTGTCTTTCTACCTCAACAGCTTTCCTCTACTCTATCTCCCCACGACACTTAAATATTGACTGTGTACTATACTATTTTTTTACATATTGTCTTATATTATTTAAGTTCTTATGAAAATAACACACACACACACACACACACACACACACACACACACACATATATATATATCTACGCATGTATAGTTTTTCTCTGAACTAGACTGTAAGTTTGATGTGAATGAGATTCCATTTCTATCATACTACTCTTGCAGTGGCTAGTCCAGTGTTTTGCACATGAAAGTTCAATATGTCCTTTCTGAAATTAGCCCAATGCACAAAATGACCCCACATTTTTTTTTTTTTTACCTCAAGCCATATGCCCCTAATCAGGTGATAGGATGGTATTTTATGCTCTGCATTATCTCCTTTCTTATATATTTATCTTTCTGACAAAGAAGATAACTTATGGTATGACTGGTAAAGACTGATGTTTCTGGTCAAAGAACAGTGATGATCTCAATAAGATATTAAATGGTTCATGTCAGGAACAGGGTGGAGGTAGAGAAAAATAAAATCCAGGGACATTCATTTCAATTACTATCATGTCCTCAGTCCCAATAACCCATCCTTTAGCAAAACTCAGCTTGATGATTAGAGAAATGTGAAAGAAGAATAAAAAAGATGCATCTTGACACAGTGGAAAGACCAGGAACTTTGGTATCAGACCTGGATTTGACTCCTGATTCTATTCCACAAATTTCATGACTTTAGGCAAGTTACTTTATCACTCTAAGCTTCAGTTTCTTCATCTCTAAGAGAACAAGAATTCCATCTACCTCACAGAATTGTGAGGATTAAATGAGGTAAAAGTAAATGCCTAGTGCACAGTAAGTACTCAAATACTAAAGATCTTTCCTAACCTCCCTAATAAAAATGGAACATAAAAGATATAAGTGAGGGTTGACAATTTAGTAACAACTATCAAAAGTCTTCAAATAGGAGTATCCCCTGACCCAGAAATTCTACTTCTTGTATCTAAAGACAAAAAAATTAAATAATTCTTCAAGGTTGTAAAAATAAGGATGCTCACTTTAGAATTATCATGGTTAAAAATTGAAAATAATCCAAATGTCTTTCAACAGTGGAATGGTATGAGATATGCTTCCAAAGAGGGGAGGAGACTTTCACTCTGCTCTCTGGAAGGGAACAGTATTAGGAAGAAGACTTAGAATACTCCTGTCCAAGCCCTCGCTTCCTTCTTCCCCTGGAAGGGCAGATTTATCTAATTAATGCAATTGCTGCGACTCTGTCACTCATTAAGCTTCCATTCTCCATGGACAGAGTTATTCAGTTAGAGTTCACTGCTTATGCACTGACCCATACCTTGTTTCTTTCTCCTCTTGACTTGGACCTACATGCCCTCTGTAACTCTATGTTTCCACCTCTGCTTTCTTTCCCCCAGGTAAGCCCAAGAGCATCTCCCTCCACCCCAAATGGTCTGCTGTTTGTTGGAGGATGGGGAATCCACCAAATCTCCGACATAAAAGAATACTATGGAGTCATTCAAAATTATGTAGCTTTATATATTTTGACATGGAAAGATAACCATACTATCTTGTTGAGTAAAACTAAAAAATAAAACAAACACTAACACCGCTTTGCTCAAGATAGTAAAATTAAGACGCATTGTGGGTGGGGAGGGGAGTCTGGTTTCTTGACTAACTTTTCTACAAGATAGTTGTACTATTTGTATAAAATTATTTTTTAAGTGTGGAAATAGAATACAAAGAAAAGAGTACAATAAGAAAGATCAGTAATAAAGTACACAATAGAGAGTGAAATCAAAAAGATAAGCTAGAGTGATCTCTTTCATCATTCTCCAATGGTTATATAAGATTCTGGAACCAGGTTCCAAGTATGAGTTCCTCAAACAAAAGTTCTAATATGGTAGAATCTACACTCCAATATCCCAAAATAGCAGACCTTTTAATATGTTAAAGTCCTACTGCTCGTGAAACTATCACTGTATATAGTAAAATCATGATATAGCAAAATTAGTCCTCATTAACAGGTAGTGTACCCTGTAACGGCAGCATTACAAAGAGAGTTTACTGCAGTTTCATTATGTGTATTCATTGACAAGTATAATTTTTTCCAAAGCACCAAACTCGTTACTAATAATTTAACTAACACCTCCTTGGAGCCTATTTTAAAGTAACTTTCATTTCCAAATGTAATGATATTGAAATAAAAAAACATTACCAGGCCTACACAAACAAACCTATTTTAAAATATCTAAAATTTAAATAAATTAATATTGAAATGAACAAAGCAACTCTGTCTCCAAAGTTACATTAAATTTACATACTATTGAAATTGTGCTTTTATAGCAACTGAAGTGTTAAACTAACTGCAGCATACACAATTTCCTATATATCACAGGATTCAAACTGGAATATTCAATCTAATCTGATAGAAAAACTATCCCCAACCCTATCTGTGTTATAGAAGCAGTCCCAATTTACAAGTGGGTTGTATTCTAAAGACAGTGTGCAAATCATTTGGCAAAAAATGCTGGGACATATTTAATAAGAAAAACAAGTTTAAATAAAAGGATCAAGTTCCAAGGCTATCCTGAAAAACACGGTCAACACATAAAATAATGTGTTATTGTAATAACAGAAGTTCTAAGCCCTGAACTCCCTTGCAACAAGGGATGGGGTCCAGAAGAAGCCCTGAAAACTGGCAGGGAGGAGAACAGCACTACCTTAATTTTTCTTTGGCCTTGCCACCCGGCTTACAGGATCTTAGTTTAGCATCAGGCACAACCAACCTTCGGTGGGTTAGTCTTCTCTGAATCAGCCTCTTCCTAAACTGGAGATAAAAATAATGACCACCCCATAGGGTTATAGAGGATTAAATGAGGTTATCCATGAAAACCATTTATCACAGTGCCTGGTCCACACTGCAAGTGGTCAGTAAATGTTACTATATAGAAAGTTACCTAGCAGAGATACTGGGGCTGGGGTGGACCTTTATATAACCAACTGGCATAAGTCCTCTCCCAGTTGATAAGTAAAACTGCCAGCCTGCCAAAGAACTGCATTCCTTAAGTCTGAAAAGTGGATTTTTCCTCCCCACGAGATGGCACGAGGGTTCAAGTATCTTTTATCCTATTTCTAGGCTTAATTGTCTTCCCTCTCCCCACCAAGTTTAAGACTTCTTTGCCTCATTGAGAACAGGAAACATCTTTGAAAAACAATATATTTTATTTGTGACCAATTGTTTTCTTTGAATATCAATCTCAGAAATATTAATGTGAGCAAGGAGGAAAACATGCAAAATGCATTCCACATTTTACCAGGTATTTCTGGATACTTCCCTCTTGCACTTGGTGTGTTGCTTCTGTAGTTATAGCCATAACCTTTTAAATTATATTATTGAATAAGGCACAGATATGCATTTGTCCCACAAGCTTTTCATAAGAAGAACAAAATACGAGTCCTTTATCCAGCACAATCAGTGATCTATGAATGTGTGCTGTATAGGTACTTGAAAGATATCTCTTTAAGTATAACAACTAAAGGGGGAGAGGGGAGGAAGCTAACCATTCCTGATGGAAACTTGCTGAAAATATATTATGCCTAGACTGCACTGATGAAGAGTACATTCAATCTCCCCTTGATGACTCCTCATCAAGATCAATTTCTATTCTGTGCAATAATACAGAGTTGCCCTCTGAAACCACTGAAGAGCAGCGGGCTGTTTTTCTCTCTGTGAAATAACCAAAGACTGCTATATTTTTATAGTTCCTCTTTCTGCTGTTAGCTGTCACATCTCACTGTCAATAGCACCTTTCATTTTTTTTTCTTTTCAAAACACAAGATTAACTGGGTGAGAGCCTGAGGTGACACCACAATTCTCTAAGACACACAAGAGTCTTTTTTTTCCCCTCTTAATTTGCAGAAATGCAGGCCATACTGCAAATAGTTGAGATCAGCCAGAATACTGAGTTTCTGATCAGGCTACCTCTGTTGAATACAAAACTGCCATAATTGTATTCCAAAAAGCAGGAAGGTAAAGCCCAATTGATGGAAACCTTTAAAATCAGAAAACATGTTATCACAGAAAACTACATAAAGCAGTAATCAAAGGTGATTTTCTATCAATCACCATGGAGATGCCATCTATCAGGGATTCATCTAAACAGCTCAGAAATTAAGCTTTGAACACTTTAGGACGTGATACTACAACAATATGCCCAGATTTTTTGGAATCCTCACTTTTTCCTTTGTTTTATTGCTTTCTTAGCTCCTACCTTATGAATACCCTAACCCAACAACCAAAATAAAGAAAATTAAACACTCAGAATAGAAGCTGTTATAATATTATGTGGGTTTATAACAACTATCTGTAACCAGGAATCAACAGAGAGTATGGCCTAGTTGACTGTATTTGCAAGAGGACATGGAGTATAAGCAATTGTACTTGTAGCAAGCTCTGTTGTGGGGATGGGGAAGACAGGTAAAGCTCCAGAAGGGAATTTAGCAACAACCCAAGCTGATGAACAGGCATTTAAACCACCAAGGTATTAAAGGCACCCCTAATAAGGAACAGAAACCTTAATCTCCCTAACGAATTAAGAATAAGACTATTATGAAGTCATAAAAAGAAATGCCATCCAGGTTCCTTCTCCTACCCAAAGTGGTATTCATACAAATCCACGCCATGTAGAAAAGCATTAACATAGCAGGTCTAAGATCAAAGCTTTCTAGCAAGGTTTACCTTTGGCTGGTGTCTGGGAACTTGGCTTTGTGGCGAGTTCCCACTGCTCCTTAACTGATAAGGATGGTTTACTGTGCCTGCTTGTACAAATAATTTGGATTATACTGAGTGCTTGCTTTACTTTAGGGCATCTGGAATTTTGGTACATGCTAAACATAGCGCCTGCATGACTAGCCCCCAGTAAAAATCTTGGGCTCTCACTCCCTAATGGGCTTCCCTGGGTGGAAATATTGCAGATATATTGTTTCATTTTCACTGTTGAGGGAAGAGAACACTGTATGTGACCCCTTATGAGAGAGAGAGAGAAAGAGCATAAGGAAGCCTACCCATGGATTCCTCCAGAATTCACCTGTACTTCGCCCCTTATGATCTGGTGGTGTATCCTCACTATGTCACTGCGGCAAATCTTAGCTGTTAGTAGAACTATATTCTGAGTCCTGTGAGTCCTTCTAGTGTATCTCTGAATGTGGGAGTGGTCTTGGGAACCTCCAACTATACATGTGGAACTGTTTTGAATGTGGGACAGAGGAGAATTTAAAAATGACTAATACTTGGGTCCCACCCTCAAACTCCTTATCATTTAGTGGGAGAGCTGGGAGGGTATGCTGGCAGTAAACCAGGAAACCCTGATCATTCATTCAGAATTTTAATGAGCATCATCAATTGCATCACTGGCAATGTTAGGTAATAGGCTTAATAGGAATACAAAAATTAAACACAGCCTTTGTGTAAAGGACACAGTCACAAACAGTCCTCTTGAAAATGACACTGCCTGAAATATTAGAAACAAAAAGATGTTAACTACTCCATCATAGGCATTCCAATTTTCTCTGACCCATAATTTGACTTGCACAAGTTATATGCTTCCTTGGGTAATACTAGGGCCGTTAGTTAATTTTCCTCAAAATATTTTGAAAAGGCAGGGTTGTGGGCCCCTAAGTTTCGCCAGACCCTTTAAATGTTAGTTGTCAGCACCTTCCTAGAGTTTATCAGCTATCAACTAAGTATCAAGCACTATGCAAGATTTGTTGCAATAGAAACATAAACATGTCCCAACCCTCCAGGATCCCATAATCTCCTGAAAGAGAGAAGTAAACAAATTATTAGAATTCCAGGTTAGAGGTCTATGAAGTTTGCAGGAAGTGATGTAGCAGTGTCAACGAAGAGCAAACTTATGATCTCTACCATTACACACCATTATTATTAGAAAACAAATGTGTGAAAAGGAGCTAACAATTATAACACCTGAGTGGCAGAGTCTGAAAATTAACTGAGTCTTACTACTAACTACACTTTAAAATAGTTCTAAATTTTCCTTCAAGTTCTAAACTTAGAAAAATATTTTATCAAGATATCATTTTTCCTGATAACATCATTTAGTATAAAATATCCAAGAGTGATCACACCATCCTTATCAACAACGGTATTGGTGAATAAATGACATCAGGCCCTGTGCTGGGCCTCACCAACAAACAATTTTGCCTTCCTCCCACTAAAAATAGTTCCCAGTGTTGAAAGGTATGTTCCATCCTATTTGGCATTATGTTGAAAAGGAACCTAATTTTTTAACCAATTTCCTTTAAGCCACGAAAAACAATTTTTATAAAGGGCAAATAAATCTTGATATTACTTTTAATCACGTCGTTAAATTTAAACCTCTTGGGACTTCCCTGGTGGTGCAGTGGTTGGGAATCCCCCGGCCAATGCAGGGGACCAGGGCGTGTGAGCCCTGGTCTGGGAAGATCCCACATGCCACAGAGCAACTATGCCCGTGCACCACAACTACTGAGCCTGTGCTCTAGAGCCCGCGAGACAAAACTACTGATCCTGTGAGCCACAACTACTGAGCCCGTGCGCCTAGAGCCCATGCTCTGCAACAAGAGAAGCCACTGCAATGAGGAGCCCACACACCTCAACGAAGAGTAGCCCCCGCTCGCCGCAGCTAGAGAAAGCCCGTGTGCAGCACCGAAGACCCAACACAGCCAAAAATAAATTAACTACTTTAAAAAAAAATTTAAACCTCTTTACCTTAAAAAAATCACCAACTTATTTTTCTTTACACAGAATATTACAATCCCCTCTCTTTGAACACTTCAAAAATATATTAGTTCAAAATCCATTTCTTGGCTCCCACTGAGATTTAAATTACCTGAAACTAATAGCCTCACTGCAAGAGTTCTCTTCCATGGTTTGTAAGTTGAATTCACCAGCATGACATCTATGTTTTATATATGTAAATTCCACAGGTTTACTGTAAATTCATGACATCAACAACACTGGTTGCTGAAAAGATTGGTACTATGACTGAAGCAAATATATAAAATGAGACAGGAAGTAGCCATAATTTTTCCTGCTTGCCTATTTTATTACCGTAACCATAGAAAAAAATGGAGATAGTCTAGAACACAAAAACTAAGATAGCAGCTGAAAGCAATGTAAACTATAAGAATAAGAAACATTTGCATATAAATCAAAGCAAGCAATAAGGTTTACATCACAGTACATAACATACAATTATTTTATTACAGAAGCTACTGCTTGCGTACTAAGTTCAATTATTACATTTTCTAAAATTTGGAAAACACTATACTAAAAGAAAATTTACTAGCAATACCATACACAGTATTGACCAGGACTATCCTTTACCTTCTGAATTCTTCCTAATACTGTAGTGAGTCTAGTCCACAAAACAAAACATTAAATTGTTACTGAAGTAAAGTAAAAGGATGAGTGTTGTCATCACTGGAAGTCAAGCAGGATGAGATGCTTCAGTTTGAGGCTCTCTCCTTTATTTACTATAAGTATTTCTTCCTTCTGTTAGATAGCTATGCAAGTAACATTGTCAGTGCTCATCAAACTGGAATCAATAGTTTGTACTTCTTTTTTTAAACACAAACAGAAACTGATCTAAATACATCTGTTATCTTTTCTGTAATAGGAATTACATTTTGCATAACTAAATTGTAGAGTGGCCCTCTGTACCTGCAGGTTCCATATCCGCAGATTCAACCAACAGTAGAGCCAAAATATTCAGGGAAAACAAGAATTCCAGAAACTTCCAAAAAGCAAAACCTGAATTTGCCAGGCACCAGCAACTATTTACATAGCATTTACATTGTAGTAGGTATTTTAAGTAATTTAGAGATGATTTAAAGTATACAGGAGGTTGTGCATAGGTTATACACAAATATTATGCCAATTTATATAAGGGACTTCAGCATTCTCTGGATTTTGGTACCCACAGCCAGAGTGGGGTGGGGGGAGGGGGAGGGAGAGCATGTTGTCCCAGAACCAATCCCCAGTGGACATGAAGGGATGACGATATTTGTTACCATACTTAATACTCTCCCCAAACCTGCTTACAATCCCAGCTACTCACAACAGACCTGACTAATTCCAAGTTCTAATTACCTGAAGCCCCGTTCTCCACAGCACCTTAATTACTCCTTGGTAATCAGGTGAGCGCTTACAGTAGGCTACTAACTTCTTCAGAGGTTATCAAGGGGCTGTTTAGTTCATTTGGGCTGCCAAATTCTTGATTACTACTGCACTAAATAACTTTTTTTTTTTTTCTTTGCGGTACGCGGGCCTCTCATTGTTGTGGCCTCTCCCGTTGCTGAGCACAGGCTCCGGACGCGCAGGCTCAGCGGCCATGGCTCATGGGCCCAGCTGCTCCGCGGCATGTGGGATCTTCCCGGACTGTGTGCCCTGCATCGGCAGGTGGACTCTCAACCACTGCGCCACCAGGGAAGCCCCTAAATAACTTTTATGCTACACAATGGTGTAAAGTTTCACCAACGGTGACAGGGGACTTATAGTACCTTTCTGTGGCAAAGGGCCTGTGGGTACAATCATATTTTGGATTAACTCCCTTGGTTTCTTCAAACATAAACAGGTTTCCTCCACCTTGTGAAAGTCTCACTTGACTTCGCTCACCTCCCTGCTAACGTCTATTCCTCAAGGATACATCCTCCTCTGCTCTTGTATTTGTGCCATTAGCTCCAGCTCATCCTTCTGCTCAGTAAACATGAGCACTTCCCTGCATACACTTTTTGTCCCCCAACTCTTTTCTGTCCACTCTCTCCCCCTCAGGGAGCCCATGTTTTCTAAGGTTTGGACTATGGCTCCTATATGAAGACCCACAGAGTAACAACTCTTACTCTCCCCCACTACCTAATTTCTATTCAGCTTCTCCAGCAGCTAATCAGATATTTCCACTTATATTTGACTACTTCTACAAGGCGAATTCATCTTTTCTGTCCAAAACCATATCCATTTCACTCCCCTAGTAATGACAACCATCACAGTGGCTAACATTTAATTCTCACAACATAGCTTGGAAGTAGATTCTATTTTCTGTCATCACCATTTTACGGATGAGAAAACCAAGCTTACACAGCCTGCCAGGATTCAAACCTAGGCAGACTGACTCCAGGGGCTGCCTTCGTAACCACTGTTGCTCACCATATCTTTGATTATCTGACTATGATTTAGCCAACCTTCCAGAAATGGCTACTTTCCAAATTGCATTCAAAGTCCAGCCAACATTTCTAAGGTCTCCATTCTGTATTGATGATTTCCTCCACAATAATCCAATATCTAGACAGTTCAAATAGACTCCACTGAAGCCCAGCTTTATCATCCGGGCCCTGATGCTACTCACTGCCCTCTAAACTCATGGACCATATACCATCACATCTTCCTGTCTCTAATTAAGCAAGTCCTCTACATAGTGCAGTGATATGTAACCACCTCCACACTAATTTTTTCAAACTGCACACCTTTTATAAACCCTGATAGTCAAACTGATGAATTTAATTACACCCATTTAATTGTGGATGCTTATATTTACACTACTGTTTTTACATATACTTAAGATGGGTTTTAGTGTTTGGAGGAGCCTCCTCCTAATATACCAAAGTTAGAAGGACTGGATTATATTTCAATCAATATTGCCAATCCCATACATGTATAACTACAAGAAATCAAAAGCCAGAATACGTTTCTTGATTCAAACCAATGGACCATGAAAAAAACCAGTTAAATGAAGTCTGAATATGGATCTTAATATTTTAATAAAAATAAATGGCTTATTCGTTAAGATGATACACACACTCATTCTATTCCAGTATTATTTTTAGCCATATGAGAGAATTCTGTATCTGTAATTATGTAATCTGGCTGTGTCATTATTCACAAAGAAAACCAGTGCACCTATGTGGAATATTGAAATCCCAAATAGCCGGAAAGCGGATCAATAAAGCAAAATGCCTCCTGACCTACAATACGTAGGGAATGAGACATTCTAGGAAAAAAATATTCCAGGGAAATGAAAGTTTCCATTCCAATGCATCTATTTTAAGTTTTTCGGTTGAAATTTGTCTCTATCGACATTGACTATACTTCCCAGTGATCCGAACACATTACAATATACTACCGATAAAATTGGGATATTCAGATGCAGATGGATGGTACCTTGGGCCAAAAGACTGATCAGTGTGTGTCATGGGTTCCACACTCACACAATACCTTTCAGAGTTATTAAGGTACCAGCAGGATTTTTTTGGACAGACATAAAACACACAGAATAGAGGAGTGATTCCCACAGGGGAAAGGGAGGGAACTTTTTCTAGTTGCAAGTGTCCGTTCTCAGAATCAAGGGTAGGAGGAGGGAGAGTAGTTCTCAAACTGCTGACATTCCTCATCTATAGTTGAGAATTACCACAGAGGCCATGCCTTGTGACTTAGTCTAAAAGCCTCTTTGCTCCTTGACCTGCTGCTATACAGAGCTCTTCTACACACACGTGTCTTTATTACGTCTCTCACCAGCCAGCTACCTCAATCACTCCTTCTAAAGTCCACTGGAAAATTGTTACCATCATCTCTAGTTTGCATCTGTCTCAGTGACTTGCGGATGTTAACATCCACAAGCCACTAAATGCTGATGCTATTGCTGATCGCCTCCACTCTCTCTCACTTTTTAGTTTCTCTTTTTAGCTTCTGTGCAAGAAGGCTAGGCTTTTCTAGTAAGTTACCAGGCAAACAGAACATGCCTTTTTCTCTTGCCATCAAACCAAGGACTTAATGTGTAAAATGAATCCCTAAGTCTTCTTTGGCTGTAGCTCTGGCCCTGCCTGGTGCACTCTTGTGTTTCTCTCTTTCTCTCTGTCTCTTTCTCTCTCCCTGCCGCCTCTCATTTTAGTCATAACTCAGATATTCTGGGCTTTTCTCCCCTCCATGGCAGATCCCCACCCCACCCCTTACTTGCAGAGTGTTATTTGTTCTGATTGTTTCACGAGTATCAAAAGATCTAGCCTTCGCTTACTACTAAGATTTCACTGTGGTCTGATTTAATGCACTCGATGGTTAATGTTAAATAAACCCTTGTAGGGAAAGAAAATACTTTATGAGAGGCTAATAGCAACTGTGTTTTATAAAATAAAATGATCAATTTACACACTAGAAAATGTGACCTCTGCTCCCCTTAGAGTGAAGACATTGAGACTTACCAAAGAAACATATTGTTTCAGTGATCTACTCTAAATAACACTAGCCCAACTAGACTTTAAGTTCTAAGGAACTTTCTTCCTGTATTGTTTTTCTTCCCTCAGTACCTAGAAAAATACCTGGTACATTCAATAAATATTTTATAAATAAATAAGAAATATTGAGGATAAAGAATAGGGCTTATATAACATTAAATAGCAGGATAAAAGTCATAGATTTCACACCTTTGAATTTAAAAGCACTATAGGATCATTTTTACACCTCTGTTTTCAATAGTATGAATTTTATTTCTTAAAATTGACATCGGTAAGATAAGGTACTTAAATTTATAAATATATGTGTTTTAACATATTTTAGTGTTAGGTCATTCTCTCACTATTTACAAGTAACACTTATCTGGGTATAACGTTTTACCTAAGCTATTCTCCAGTCATTATAAAGTAATATAAACAGGATTTTAAAGAATTAATTTATTAAGAGCTGTTCCTTACATAAGGAAATTACCCCATGTTCTACCTTCATCCATAAAATGCTTATGTATATTTATGTAGTCTCTTCTTATTTATAGGACATAATATTTCTAGGAAAATAGTTTTGAGTGTAGAACCAAAGGATAATTTTGGCAATTAGGAATATGCTTTTTTCCCTAACCAGACAGCAAGTAATGCTTATATAATGAAATTTCACAAATCACTTATCCTGTTACCAAACGGGAGGGGGGTGGGGGAGGGATAAATTAGGAGTTTGGGAGTAGTATATAAAACAGAGAAACAACAAGCTCCTACTACTGTATAACACATGTAACTATATTCAATATCCTGTAGTAAACTATAATGGAAAAGAATATGAAAAAGAATATATATACAAAAAACTGAATCAGTTTGCTGTATACCAGAAATTAACACAACATTGTAAATCAACTATACTTCAATAAAATAATAAAAATTTTTAAAAGAAGTCACTTATCCTAATTACTCAAAGAGACTAATTGGAAGGGCAGAAATCAAGATACAGATATAAACTGAACAGTAGAATATGGTAGAGGTAATAAGGAGAACCTGGAAATAGATTATGAAGGGCCACAAAACTTTTGGCTAAACTTCACCTTGATCTTATGGGCAATACAAACTCCAGTGTCAGCTCTAAAATACAGTAATGCCATGAGATTGCTGCCCCCCTCATAGTTCCTTGACCATTTTGCCACAATCTGTTTTTCAGCCATACAGATTTACAGGTAAGTGTGACTGCTGTTTTTCACAACCCCTCGATCCAGACCGCTAAAAGGATTCTTGTTTTTACTTAAGAGCAGCACGAATTCCTAATTTCCACCCTTTATTTTATTAGGATCAAGGAGAGCTAATTGTAAAGTCCTAATTCAATGTTCCATGAAAGGAAATACACTTAAAATTCATACAAACACATATACTTTAAATAATGGGTCTTCTAAATTTACATATTGAAATGGATATTTTCTCTAAGACTGGTAGTTTACAAACTTTTTTGCAAAGACTAACCTTTTTTCCATGTATATTAAAATAGTATTCCATTAGTGGGAATTGATAGGTCAATCAAGAAGAACAATGAGACTATTTGGATAAACAGAAACATCTAACATCAGGCATTTTATAAAAGAGCTATAGTTCTATTAAGCAAAGCATATAAATGATTTACACATTTCATTTTAGTTGTATTATATGAAGAAAACCCACATTTTCACAAATAAATATCTATACATGTTAAGAGTTTTAAAATAGCATCTCTTGCAATCTTAGACTACTTTATCATTGAAGATGCCAAGAGATGGGACTTTCCTGGCGGCGCAGTGGTTAAGAATCCACCTGCCAATAAAAGGGACACAGGTTCAAGCCCTGGTCTGAGAAGACCCCACATGCCGCAGAGCAACTAAGCCTGTGTGCCACAACTACTGAGCCTGTGCTCTAGAGCCCGTGAGCCACAACTGCTGAGCCCACGTGCCACAACTACTGAAGCCCACGTGCCTAGAGCCTATGCTCTGCAACAAGAGAAGCCACTGCGATAAAAAGCCCACGCACAGCAGCAAAGACCCAATGCAGCCAAAAGGAAATAAATAAATAAACAAATTAAAGATGCTAAGAGAAGCTACATTCTGAAGTGTACACAAAAATGAATGCATCTGGCCTTATAAATTACTTATCTGAATATCTTTGAACATGGGTGTTATTTTTTTAACCTTTTAAAATAAGTAAACCTCTCTTTTTAAACGGAACTGGGGAAAAAACCTGCAGAAATCATGAAGCACCTCTACCAAAGCCTCGGGTGAAGAGCATGCAAGGGAGACAGTTTGAAAAGCATTGCTCTGGATGATCAAACATTATGGCAACCCACATTCCTATATGCAAATGCCTTTATTTTTCCAGAAAACACATTTGTGGGTGTTTATAGATTCATGCTTGATAACAGCTGAAGGTAAACTGTCATGACTTTGTAAAGACCCTGGAACTCTGAAAATAAAGATGTCTAAAGGCATTCTGATTCAAATAGCAATCTGATATAAGCTTTCTTATGTCTGATAAGATACAAAAGTAGATTTTAATGTTTAGAATATTCAGAAGGAATATGCAGCAATGAAACTAAGTAGGGCCCAAATATAGCAATTGCAATGAATAAATGGATCATGTCAGACATTTCATTACTTCAGATTCCACTATACTTGTCTAATGTTTTCTTCTGGAATGCTGGGGTGAGGGGAACAGAACTGCTCCTGGATGAGAGTTAATAAACTAGTATGTGTATAATTACCTCATAAAGTTCAAACAAAACAGATAATAACTGCTTATTTTTATTTGTTATTTTCAGTAAGTAATTAAAAGGTTTTAACAGAGTTTCTACCAATAAGCTAAGGCAGTGAACAGAATTTAAATAATGAATCCATTATTCCATAATAATATTTCTTTAAAAATTAAAAGGGGAAGGGGAAACAAGGGAAGTTCTACTTTAAAGAAGAATGCTAAAAAAAAACAGGGTACAAATGAACTTATTTACAAAGCAGAAGTAGAATCACGAATGTAGAAAACAAACTTAGGGTCACCAGGGGATGGCGGGGAGGAAGGGATAAGTTGGGAGATTGGGACAGACATATACACACTACTACATATAAAACAGATAACTAATAAGAACCTGCTGTATAGCACAGGGAACTCTACTCAATACTCTGTAATGGCCTATATGGGGAAAGAATCTAAAAAAAAAAGAAGAGTGGATATATGTATATGTATAACTGATTCACTTTGCTGTACCCCTGAAACTAACACAACATTGTAAATCAACTATACTCCAATAAATTTTTTTAAAAAATAGAAGAATGCTAGATGATAAATGTAGAAGGAATGATAAAATTAGAAATCACCGTTTTATAAAAACCCCAGTTACAATTTGATTCAGACAAGAATCATCAACCAATGTTAAAACTATGTGAAATGATGCTGGGGAACAGGTTATTTAAGTGATCTCAAAGTATAACCCCATGTATCATTTGTTAATTGCAAAGAAAAATATGGAAGATACCTTCTCGACCAAACTACCACCCTTAACATCACCAATAATGGGGCAAATTGATATCCACGTGCCCTAGGAAGTGATACACTGAGGACAAACATCACCCACATAGCATCCTTGAAAATATGTTTACCCTGAATCTAATTATAGGGAAACAGTTAGACAAATGCAAATTGAGAAACATAATGTAAAACAACTGCCCTCATCAAAACATTAATGAAATGAAATGAAAAGAACTTTTAAAGTCTAGAAACTGTTCTTGATTAAAGAAGACTAGAAAGATATGACAAATAAATGTAACATGTGATCACTGAATGGATTCTAGAGAAAAGAAGTTATAAAAGACATTCCCAAAGGGATAGTTGGGGAAACTTGAATATGGGCTGTATATTAGATAATAGTATTGTATCAGTGATAAATCCCCTGCGTTTTAAAATTATACTGTGCTTATACAGGAGAAGGTCCTTGTTCTTAAGAGATACACACAGAAGAGGACAACCTTCAAGATGGTGGAGGACTAAGATGTGGAGATCACCTTCCTCCCCACAAATACATCAGAAATATGTCTACATGTGGAACAACTCCTACAGAACACCTACTCAACGCTGGCAGAAGACCTCAGACCTCCCAAAAGGCAAGAAACTCCCCACGTGCCTGGGTAAGGCAAAAGAAAAAACAGAGACAAAAAAATAGGGACAGGACCTGCACCAGTGGGAGGGAGCTGTGAAGGAGGAAAGGTTTCCACGCACTAGGAAGACCCTTCGCGGGGGGAGACTGTGGGTGGCGGGGGGGAAGCTTCAGAGCCACGGAGGAGAGCACAGCAACAGGGGTACAGAGGGCAAAGCAGAGAGATTCCCGCACAGAGGATCGCTGCTGACCAGCACTCACCAGCCCGAGAGGCTTGTCTGCTCACCCGCCGGGGTGGGCAGAGCTGGGAGCTGAGACTTGGGCTTTGGAGGTCAGATCCCAGGGAGAAGACTGGGGTTGGCTGCGTGAACACAGCCTGAAGGGGGATAGTGCACCACAGCTAGCTGGGAGAGAGTCCGGGAAAAAGTCTGGACCTGCCTAAGGGGCAAGAGACCATTGTTTTGGGGTACACAGGGGAGGAGATTCAGAGCACCACCTAAACAAGTTCAAAAGATGGGCATGAGCCACAGCTATCAGCGTGGACACGAGAGACGGGCATGAAACACTAACGCTGCTGCTGCAGTGACCAAGAATCCTATGTGCAAGCACAGGTCACTATCCACACCTCCCCTCCTGGAAGCCTGTGCAGCCCACCACTGCCAGGTCCCGTGATCCAGGGACAACTTCTCTGGAAGAACACACAGCGTGCCCCAGGGTATTGCAACATCACTCTGGGCTCTGCCGCCGCGGGCTTGCCCCACATGCCATACCCCTCCCTCGCCCGGCCTGAGTGAGCCAGAACCCCCTAATCGGCCGCTTCTTTAACCCCCTCCTCTCTGGGCAAAGAACAGATGCCACAGGGCAACCTACAGGCAGAGGCGGGGCCAAACCCAAAGCTGAACCCCAGGAGCTGTGCGAACAAAGAAGAGAAAGGGAAATTTCTCTGTGCAGCCTCAGGAGCAGCAGATTAAATTTCCACAATCAACTTGATGTACCCTGCATCTGTGGAATACCTGAATAGACAACGAATCATCCCAAAACTTACATGGTGGACTTCAGGAGCAACTGTAGACTTGGGGTTTGCTGTACGTGACTGACTAGTTCCTGACTTACATATTTACCTTAGTTTAGTTTTTAGCGCTTCTTATCATTGGTGGATTTATTTACTGGTTTCTTTGCACTCTTCTTTTTCTTTATATTATTTTTCTTATTTTTTATTTTAATAATATTTTTAAAAAATATTTATTTTAATTATTTTATTTTATTTAATTTTTGCCTTTCTTTCTTTTATTTATCCCTTCTTTTCTAAGCCATGTGACAGACAGGGTCTTGGTGCTCCGACCGGTGTCAGGTCTGAGCCTCAGAGATGGTAGAGCTGAGCTCAGGACACTGGAATACCAGAGACCTCCCGGCCCCAGCTAATATCAATCAGCGAGAGCTCTCCCAGAGACCTCCATCTTGACGCTAAGACCCAGCTCCACTCAATGATGAGCAAGCTCCAAAGTGGGATACCCCATGCCAAACAACTAGCAAGACAGGAACATACCACCACCCATTAGTGGATAGGCTGCCTAAACTCATAATAAGTTCACAGAAATACCAAAACACACCACTGGACATGGTCCTGCCCAGCAGAAAGACAACATCCATCCTCACCCACCAGAACACAGGCACAAGTTCCCTCCACCAGGAAGCCTACACAACCCACTGAACCAACCATACCCACTGTGGGCAGACACCAAAAAAAAATGGGAACTACGAACCTGCAGCCTGCGAAAAGGAGACCCGAAACACAGTAAGTTAAGCAAAATGAGAGACAAAAATACGCAGCAGATGATGGAGCAAGGTTAAAAACCCACCAGACCAAACAAATGAAGAGGAAATAAGCAGTTGACCTGAAAAACAATTCAGAGTAATGGTAGTAAAGATGATCCAAAATCCTGGAAATACAATGGAGAAAATAAAAGAAAAGTTTGACAAGGACCTAGAAGAACTAAAGAGCAAACAAACAATGATGACCAACACAATAAATGAATTTAAAAATTTTCTAGAAGGAAACACAAGAGAAGGAAAAGACCTACAATAACAAACCCAAAACAATTAAGAAAATGGTAATAGGAACATACATATCAATAACTACCTTAAATGTAAATGGATTAAATGCTCCAACCAAAAGACATAGACTGACTGAATAGATACAAAAACAAGACCTGTACATATGCTGTCTACAAGAGACCCACTTCAGACCTAGGGACACACACAGACTGAAAGTGAGGAGATAGAAAAAGATATTCCATTCAAATGGAAATCAAAAGAAAGCTGGAATAGCAATTCTCATATCAGACAAAATAGACTTTAAAGACTATTACAAGAGACAAAGAAGCACACTGCAAAATAATCAAGGGATCAATGCAAAAATAAGAGATAAGAATTGTAATTTATGCACCAAAAATAGAAGCACCTCAATATATAAGGAAACTACTAACAGCCATAAAAGGGGAAATCGATAGTAACACAATAATAGTAGGGGACTTTAACATCCCACTCTCACCAATGGACATATCAACCAAAATGAAAATAAATAAGGAAACACAGCTTTAAATGACACATAAAACAAGATGGACTTAATTGATATTTCTAGGACATTCCATCTAAAAACAACAGAATACACTTTCTTCTCAAGTGCTCATGGAACACTCTCCAGGATAGATCATATCTTGGATGACAAATGAAGCCTTGGTAAATTTAAGAAAATTGAAATTGTATCAAGTATCTTTTCTGACCACAAAAAAGCAATTCTAAGAGGGAAGTTTACAGCAATACAATCCTACCTCGAGAAACAAGAAAAATCTCAAATAAACAACCTAACCTTACACCTAAAGCAATTAGAGAAAGAAGAACAAAAAAACCCCCAAAGTTAGCAGAATGAAAGAAATCATAAAGATACGATCAGAAGTACATGAAAAGGATATGAAGGAACCAGTAGCAAACATCAGTAAAACGAAAACCTGGTTCTTTGAGAAGAAAAACAAAATTGATAAACCATTAGCCAGACACATCAAGAAAATAAGGGAGAAGACTCAAATCAACAGAATTAGAAATGAGAAAGGAGAAGTAACAACTGACACTGTAGAAATACAAAGGATCATGAGAGATTGCTACAAGCAGCCATATGCCAATAAATTGGACAACCTGGAAGAAACAGACAAATTCTCAGAAAAGCACAACCTTCTGAGACTGAACGAGGAAGAAATAGAAAACAAACAGGCCAATCACAAGCTCTGAAGTTGACACTGTGATTAAAAATCTTCCAACAAATAAAAGCCCAGGAACAGATAGCTTCACAGGCGAATTCTATCAAACATTTAGAGAAGAGCTAACACCTATCCTTCTCAAACTCTTCGAAAATATAGCAGAGGGAGGAACACTCCCAAACTCATTCTATGAGGCCACAATCACCCTGACACCAAAACCAGACAAAGATGTCACACAAAAAAGAAAACTATAGGCCAATTATCACTGATGAACATAGATGCAATAATCCTCAACAAAATACTAGCAAACAAAATCCAGCAGCACAATAAAAGGATCATACACCATGATCAAGTGTGGTTTATCCCAGGAATGCAAGGATTCTTCAATATATGCAAATCAATCAACGTGATACACCATGTTAACAAATTGAAGGAGAAAAACCATATGATCATCTCAAAAGATGCAGAAAAAGCTTTGGACAAAATTCAACACCCATTTAGGATAAAAACCCTCCAGAAAGTAGGCATAGAGGGAACTTACCTCAACATAATAAAGGCCATATATGACAAACCCACAGCCAACATTGTTCTCAACGGTGAAATACTGAAACCATTTCTACTAAGGTCAGGAAGAAGACAAGGTTGCCCACTCTCACCACTATTATTCAACATAGTTTTGGAAGCCCTAGCCACAGCAATCAGAGATGAAAAAGAAATAAAAGGAACCCAAATTGGAAAAGAAGAAGTAAAACTGTCACTGTTTGCAGGTGACATGATACTATACATAGAAAATCCTAAAGGCTCTACCAGAAAACTACTAGAGCTAATCTCTGAATTTGGTAAAGTAGCAGGATACAAAACTAATGCACAGAAATCTCTTGCATTCCTATACACGAATGAAGAAAAATCTGAAAGAGAAATTAAGGAAACACTCCCATTTACCATTGCAACAAAACTAATAAAATACCTAGGAATAAACCTACCTAAGGACACAGAAGACCTGTATGCAGAAAACTATAAGATACTGATGAAAGAAATTAAAGATGATACAAACAAATAGAGAGATATACCATGGTCTTGGACTGGAAAAATCAACATTGTGAAAATGACTCTACTACCCAAAGCAATCTAGATATTCAATGCAATCCCTATCAAACTACCAATGGCATTTTTCACAGAAGTAGAACAAAAAATTTCACAATTTGTATGGATACACAAAAGACCCCGAATAGCCTAAGGAATCTTCAGAAAGAAAAACGGAGCTGAAGGAATCAGGCTCCCTGACTTTATAGTATACGACAAAGCTACAGTAATCAAGACAGTATGGTACTGGCACAAAAACAGAAATATAGGTCAATAGAACAGGATAGAAAGCCCAGAGACAAACCCACACACATATGGTCATCTTATCTTTGATATAGGAGGCAAGAATACACAATGGAGAAAAGACACCCTCTTCAATAAGTGGTGCTGGGAAAACTGGACAGCTACGTGTAAAAGAATGAAATTAGAACACTCCCTAACACCATACACAAAAATAAACTCAAAATGGATTAAAGACCTAAATGTAAGGCCAGTCACTATAAAACTCTTAGAGGAAAACATAGCAGAACACTCTGACATAAATCACAGCAAGATCGTTTTGACCCATCTCCTAGAGAAATGGAAATAAAAACGAACATAAACAAATGGGACCTAATGAAACTTAAAACCTTTTGCACAGCAAAGGAAACAATAAACAAGGAGAAAAGAAAACCCTCAGAATGGGAGAAAATATTTGCAAATGAAGCAATGGACAAAGGCTTAATCTCCAAAATATATAAGCAGTTAATGCAGCTCAATATTAAAAAAACAAACAACCCCATCCAAAAATGGGCAGAATACCTAAATAGACATTTCTCCAAAGAAGATACACAGATTGCCAACAAACACATGAGAGGATGCTCAACATCACTAATCATTAGAGAAATGCAAATCAAAACTACAATGAGGGGCTTCCCTGGTGGCACAGTGGTTGAGAGTCTGCCTGCCGATGCAGGGGACGCGGGTTCGTGCCCCAGTCAGGGAAGATCCCACATGCCACGGAACGGCTGGGCCTGTGAGCCATGGCCGCTGAGCCTGTGCGTCCGGAGCCTGTGCTCTGCAATGGGAGAGGCCACAACAGTGAGAGGCCCACGTACCACAAAAAATATATATAAATAAAAAAAAAATACAGTGAGGTATCACCTCACATCAGTCAGAATGGCCATCATCAAATATCTACAAACGATAAATGCTGGAGAGGGTGTAGAGAAGAGGGAACCCTGTTGTACTGTTGGTGGGAATGTAAATTGATACAGCCACTATGAAGAACAGTATGGAGATTCCTTAAAAAACTAAAACTAGAACTACCATATGACCCAGCAATCCCACTACTGGGCATATACCCTGAGAAAGCCATAATTCAAAAAGAGTCATGTACCACAATGTTCATTGTAGCACTATTTACAATAGCTGGGACATGGAAGCAACCTAAGTGTCAATCAACAGATGAATGGATAAAGAAGATGTGGCACATATATACAATGGAATATTACTCAGCCATAAAAAGAAATGAAATTGAGTTATTTATAGTGAGGTGGATGGACCTAGAGTCTGTCATACAGAGTGAAGTAAGTCAGAAAGAGAAAAACAAATATTGTATGCTAACACATATATATGGAACCTAAAAATGAAAATGTTTCTGAAGAATCTAGGGGCAGGACAGGAATAAAGACGCAGTCGTAGAGAATGGACTTGAGGACATGGGGAGGGGGAAGGGTAAGCTGGGACAAAGTGAGAGAGTGGCATGGACATATATATACTACCAAATGTAAAATAGTTAATGGGAAGCAGCTGCATAGCACAGGGAGATCAGCTCAGTGCTTTGTGACCACCTAGTGGGGTGGGATGGGGAGGGTGGGAGGGAGACACAAGAGGGAGGGTATATGGGGATATATGTATACATATAGCTGATTGGCTTTGTTATACAGAAGAAACTAACACAAAAACGTAAAGCAATTATACTCCAATAAAGATGTTAAAAAAAAAAAAAGAGAGGTACACACTGAAGTATTTAGGGGTAGAGTTATTTATCAGCAACTAAGACTCAGAAAAGAATAAAAAGGAGAAAAAGAAAAAGAGAATGTAGCAAATATGTGAAAACATTAGAGAATCATGGTGACGGGTGTGAATATTCATTGTAATATTCTTTAATGATTCTGCAGATTTGAAACTTCAGAATAAGAAATTAAAGCAAATAATAAAATGTGGTAGTGAATTCCTTGCTACAAAAGACAAAATAGGTAACTATAAAGTAACTGATCTGTTCCTTTAATAAAGGTACTGATTGCCAAACTTTCAATCTTGCTTTAACTTAGTGGCAATGGTTAATTTGCTATATAGAAAAAGCTTATCAATCAATTTCTTAAAATGTGATAACTCAGAAATAAAATTAAAATTATGCACTTGTATACTCACACACAATCTGATGTGACATTGTATAATTGGACTACATTAAAAACAAAAGCATGAAATAGTTTTTGCAGCTACTTCAGCCTTGTCATCTGTTTAATACAAGTAATCTTTCCAAATGGTCTTGCTTCATTTGCAACAGTAATTCAACCACACCCCCAAAAGTAATGAATATAGAGGTTTACACAATTTCATGAGACTCACTGATACACTTTTCTGCTACTTAATATCCACTCAACACCTCTAGATTCTTCTCCAAATTATTCATATCTCATAAATAAGAAAAATGTATTATAAATAGTTACCTGAGAAAATTGAGATTTAGTGTTGTTTCATATCTTGATGGCAATCTGTATATTATGTTCATCCAATAATGGAATAGATAGATCATGGACATTTTTCATTAGGTTTTTTTAAGCTACCCAGGAAAACACGTAAAAATGGCCTATTACGGTCCACATACTCAAACATTACTAAATATAAAATCATGCCATAACCGTACAAGGCATCAAATGCCTCTAGATACTGTGTTTACAGTAACCAGAATGTAATTAAATGAAGTGAGAGTGCCAGGATTGGTTAAAATACGACTTTGCTATCAGAAGGTACAATTTACCAAAACTCATCTGTATCAGTTTACCTCATCATAAAATAGAGATACATTTCTGAAGAAGTATAGCTACAAAGAATGATAGAAATCATGTTAAAAATAAAACTACACAGCAGAGAAATGACTGGCTATCAGTACCAAATTACTAACAGTGGTTTATGTTAGGGTTATGAGGGTATGGTCTTTTTTTTTTTTTTCTTTTTTAATTCCCTCTCCTTAACTCCATTATCCAATTTTCTGAAACATGTTGTATTACTCTTAGAATGAAAATAACAAACTTGAAAAGCATTTGCTTTCAGTCATATATTTGGTTTAAAACATATTTAAAGGAAACATGGCCTTTTGTATGTAAACATTTGGCATTACTTAAAAAAAAAAAAAAAGCCCAAATTCTTAAGTACTACTACAATATCAAAATACTACTCCAGAAACTTTCCCACCTCTGAGTTCATGTGACTTTAGTTTAGAAGTTGCTGAATCCCTAATTTGTAGAGTATATACAATATTCAGCTGAAGAAAAGAGTTCAAATGAAATGAGAAAATGAGACCATGGCCGTGCAGTTTCAAATGCAGACATTTTAATATTTAGATGGAAGACTGGGGATAATTCTCATGGTTGCTTGTGCCTTTTAATTAAAAGGGTGACTTTTAAATGTAGTCTGTGGCCCGGGGAGCCTTCTTGGAAGACCTGAGCTTTTACAACAATTATAACTACAACTGGTTTCGAAACTGACCCTGAGGAATGAAGGAATGAATGCCTGCGTGCATGTGTCACTGTAAGCAGTAGTTGTGCTTTAGCGCTTTCTTCCAAAAAATGTGTATTAGGAACTACCGTGAGAATCATTTCTTTCATGAGTACCATAATAATGATTTCTATGTGCAGTGTGTTTTGCAGTTTACCAAGTACTTCATAATTCTATTAGGATGGCAGGAGAGCTACAGATAAAGAGACTTGGGCTCAGAAAATGTTGAGTGCTTCACCCCAAATCACTTAGCCATTAAGAGACAGAGCCATAAGCCAAACCCCAGGTCTTCTGAGTCCAAATGCAGTAATTTCTACTATGTTATAATTTACGCTCTAAGCATCCATTTTGTGTGGTGGCTTACGGATGGGTATGATTTACTTTGTACACCAAGCTGCGAGCAAACAATTCGAGAAAGACTCCAGATGAAACATCCAGGATGTTTCTAGTTCATGTGATGAGGAGCTATTTTTGGAGTTTCTTGCATAATGAGAAAAGAATGGAGGGGGAACAGTTCTCGGTCTTTAATTTTAGTCACATCTGTATATAAAAATCAATCGCTATCAACAGTGTCACCACTAAAACTCAGAAACTACACACACTGAGTACAATGAGAATGAGATCATTTAAACTGGGTGTATTATCAAGTGGCACTTACACTTCTGAAGCCCTAAACTGTACAGTCCAAAAGCAATTAAAAAGAAGGCAGCACGATATGGAAAAGTTAAAGCAAGTGAGAGAAGAGGAAACTGAGGGGCCACTTAAATCTACAAGGTCCTAAGAGAGGTTGCGTGGGTGATGATGAACAACCGTCCTCAGCGGAAGTAGGAAACGTATCAAGAGGAAAGGGGCCTGAACTTCAATAGGAGAAATTCAGTTTGTTCTTGAAAAAAATTAGATTTTAAGATGCTAGGCTGCATTTCCAATGGAAGAGGACTTCTGTTCTTGAAAAGCATTATGAAAGCACCTTTCTTATTTCAGTTTTTATACAGTTCAGTGTCAGAGGCATTGTAAATATGCAGAGATTGAACAAAAGGATGTTTAATTATTTTATTGCTGTTATAGCCTAATGTATTTTAAAATGTCTAAGGGGTATTAAGACACAGTCCTTGCCCTTTGGGAGCTTATAAGCATTTTAATTACACAATCTTAATTAAACAAAACTAATGTTTAATTGAAATTAATTATAAAAGGAAATAATGCATAAGAAAGGTGAACACTGATGATATGAAACTTGAAGAAGCACAATGTCTAATCTAATTTAGACACAGGGAAAAGGGCTTTAAGAAATTAAAGGCAATACCTAATAATGGGATTATTTCTAATATTTATGTTTGGTTTACAAAGGAGCAGTATCTCTTTCCTCACATTTATGTTGCTCAGTACATTCTGTTCATCTGAGGTAATGTTACCTGTTTTTTAATATCTGCTATGAAAGCACAAAGACCATGTCTACTCAGTCATTTTTGGCCCATAGAGCAACATTTGTATAGAGGCACTTAATTCTCTGTGATAGGGAGGGCTCTCTCTGTGTTGTTGGTGTGATTAGAAGCATTCTCCAGCTGGTGGAAGATAATCCCCTATTTGCAATCTGTGAAGGACTAAATAATAATGTTAGAAATAAAAAATACTGGAGAGGGTTTGGAGAAAAGGGAACCCTCTTGCACTGTTGGTGGGAATGTAAATTGGTACAGCCACTATGGAGAACAGTATGGAGGTTCCTTAAAAAACTAAAAATAGAACTACCATATGACCCAGCAATCCCACTCCTGGGCATATATCCAGACAAAACTATAACTCGAAAAGATACATGCACCCCAATGTTCATAGCACCACTATTACAATAGCCAAGACGTGGCAACAACCTAAATGCACATCAACAGAAGAATGGATAAAGAAGATGTGAGATAGATAGATATAGATATACACACAATAGAATACTACTCAGCTACAAAAAAGAATGAAATTTTGCCATTTGCGACAACATGGACAGACTTGGAGCACATTATGCTAGGTGATATAAGTCAGACAGAGAGAAACAAGTACTGTATTATATCATATATATGGAGAATCTAAAAAATACAACAAACTAGTTCTTTTCTTGACCTAAATGGTGATTAAGAGTGTTTGTCCTACTTCAAAAAATTAAAAATAGAACTACCATATGATCCAGCAATTCCACTTCTGGATATTTATCTGAAGGAAACAAACAAACAAACAAAAAACTAACAGTAAAAGGTCTATGCACCATGATGTTCACTGCAGCATTATTTGCAATAGCTGAGACATGGAAGCAACCTAAGTGTTCATCAATGGATGAATGGATAAAGAAAATGTGGTACATATGCATAGTGTGAAATATTATTCAACCATATAAAAGAAGGAAATCCTGCTATTTGTGACAACATGGATGGACTTTGAGGGCATTATGCTAAGTGAGATAAGACAGACAGAGAAAGACAAATACTGAAATATCTCACTTATATGTGGGATTTAAAAAACAAAAACAAAAAGCCAAACTCAGACATACAGAGAAGACATTAGTGGTTGCCGGAGGTAGGCCGGGGCAGGGAGGGATGGGGTGCAAAAATGGGTGAAGGAGGTCAAAAGGGACAAATATCCAGTTATAAAATAAATAAGTCCTGGGGATGTAATATACAGCATGGTGAGTACAGTTAATAACACTGTATTGTATATTTGAAAGTTGTTTAGAGTAGATGAAAACTTTGTAACTATGTGGGGTGATGGATGTTAACTAGACTTATTGTGGTGATCATTTTACAATATATACATAAATCGAATCAGTATGTTGTATACCTGAAACTAATAGGATGTTATATGTCAATTATATCTCAATAAAAATATTTGTTGAGTATTTTAAAAAAAAGTGTTTGTCCTAAACTATAAATCAAAAAGATACATGTACCCCTATGTTCATAGCAGTACTATTTATAATAACCAAGACATGGAAGCAACCTAAATGTCCATCGACAGATGAATGGATCAAGAAGATGTGGCATACATATACAATGGAATACTACTCACCCATAAAAAATGAAATAATGCCATTTGCAGCAACATGGATGGACCTAGAGATTATCATACTAAGGGAAGTAAGTCAGAGAGAGAAAGACAAATACCATACCATATCACTTATATGTGGAATCTAAAATATGACACAAATGAACTTATCCATGGAACAGACTCACAGACACAGAGAACAGACTTGTGGTTGCCAAGGGGGAGAGGGATGAGGGAGGGATAGACTGGGAGTTTGGGATTAGCAGATGCAAACTATTATATATCGAATGGATAAACAACAAAGTCCTACTGTATAGCACAGAGAACTATACTCAGTATCCTGTGATAAACCATAATAGAAAAGAATATGAAAAAGAATATATATGTAGAACTGACTCGCTTTGCTGTGCAGCAGAAATTAACACAACATTGTAAATCAACTATACTTCAACAAAATAAATTTTTAAAATAATAATAATGTTAGTGAAAGTAAGCACCCATGGAGATGACCATTATCCATAACTGCCTGGAATCCACCAAATTCTTAATCAGGTTTTGGTTAAGAGGCCAAGCTCTGGACTCAGTCTGACTGGAGTCAAGTCCTGGTTCTCCTACCTACTTGCTGTGCAACCCCAGATAATGTACTTGCTTTCCTAAGCTTCACTTTCCTCATCCAAACAATGGGGGTGATAATTGTTATGAGGATTAAATTGGTTTTTACATGAAACTTACTAAGCGTAGTCCCTGGCACTCAGTGCCCTCTAAAGGTTAGCTATTATTACGTGTTGAATACAATAGAATGAATATTATATACTGTATTAGTTTGCTAGGGCTGTCATAACAAAAAAAAAAAAAAAAAGAAGAAGAAGATGAGAAAAGCAAAACTACAGAGCAGGTGGCTTAAACAACCAAAATTTATTTCCTCACAGTCTGTGGCTAGAATTCCAAGATCAGGGTGTCAGCAGGGTTGGTTTCCTCTTGAGGCCGCTCTCCTTGGCTGACATATGGCCACATTCTCTCTGTGTCCTCACATGGTGTTTCCTCTGTGCATACCTCTGGTGTTTCTTTGTCCAAATTTCCTCTTATAAGTACACCAGTTAGATTGGATTAGGGTATACCCTAACAGCCTCATTTTAATTTAATAAACTCTTTAAAGGCCCTATCTCCAAATAGTCACATTCTCAGGTACTGGGGGTTAGGGCTTCAACATAGGACTTATGGGAGGCACAATTCACCCTATAACATATACTTACCTCACTCTACGAGAAAACATTCCACACAATAAGAAAATCTGAAATAATTCTGAGGAAAAGTCTCAGTTCTCATAACTTCTCAGCTTTCGAACATAGAGAGAACCTATGTGACCTCATTTAACTCTGAGAGGATAGACAGATAGATGGATATACAGATACACAGACACATACGCACACACACACTCTATCTACCTAGTATACGGGTGCCAATCACACTTTGTAAAACAGCTCTCTGGATGCAAACCACTCTGCCAAAAAAGCATCATCATCAATGAAAATAAATGACTCACCTAAAGTATACAAAGTAGTTACTACACTCAAAGCACAAGAATTACACTGCATGAGCAATTATGTTCTCCTTAGATCACAAATTCATTGAAGAAAGGAACCATGACAGGTTAGTAAAAATTTACAAACAGATCAGCATAAAAAATGAGCTTGGAAAGTTTTTTGTACCTTTGATTGACGCTCTTAAAATTCATTTTTGTTTTCAATATTGTTTTGATAGGCAATTGTGGTCTCAACTAGAATAGCACATGCAATGAATGCAGTAATCCAATATCTGAATTATGGTGACCACAGTAAAAAAAATTACCTTAAATGTTACTAGTCACATGACCATTATTTAGCGATGCAGGCCCACAAAGCATTAGGCTCAAAAAGCATTTCATACAAGCATATAAACTGGATACTAATTCACGTTATGAATATCTGTTGACCACCGACAAAATACCCTGGACAGTATATACCACTCAAAAAACCTCCATGGAAAATGGCCAGACCCCAGGAATCTGGAGATGGAGGCAATGTCTTCCTGAAAAAATGATGCACAGACCTACAGAAATACATATAGTATGTAGCTCAAATGAGAAAATGTGTGAAAGGGCTTTAAAAATTCTAAAGCACTTTATAAATCTAAGGTGGCATTTTTAAGATGATCTTATTCTGCCCTTATCCCATTCAAAGGAGCTAATTATGATTCAACCAGTCTTTTCCTAACAGATAAGCAAGAACATGAAATCTGATTAACTGAAATGGGAAATTGAATCAGACATGTGAGAAAAAGGCCAAAATTTGATATACAGTAAGTTAAGGTAACTCTTTAATATTGATCATCATCTTAGAGTGTCTAATTTTTCCCCTGCTGACAACACTACCTGGATCAAGAAAGCATTGTCTCGTAAGAAATATCCCTGTGTCATGCCACTTGTTTTATAATGGTAACAGTAAATTTTACACAGAGCTTTTAAAGGATATGTGGTATAGAGACCATACTATTTAACAACCAAAACAAACATTAAAAAACACTTCTCATGTAATTATCTCATGTTCTATGGCTGATCAAAATTGTTGCCATAATTGAAAAAAAAATTAAATAATAAATTTAAAAAACTGTTGCCATAAATGAAAAATAAAATAAAATAAAAAATAAATAAAAATTTAAAAAAATATGAAATAATAACTACACGAGTGTTAAATGTCTTATACCAAGCATCAGATTTTAAATGTATTCTTTTTACCTGATGATATACACAGAGAAAGAAGCTCAATTGAAATTTTAAACGTGATCACAAGCAAAATACACAGAAAATAAACTTTCAGTGCAGAATCCTACATGAAGAGGATATCTTTTTGTTTCTAATATCAGGACACACTATAAAACATAACTACTCCATACTCATAAATATTAATGCATCAATTTACAAAATATATGTCTAAACGAAAGTCAATATTCATACTGTCTTTTCGATGTTTCCAAATGCCCAAGGTAAGATGACTTGCTAATATTTTATAATCGACATTATCTTAGCATTCCTTAAACAATGAATTTAATCTGGCATGATGAAATAATGTAATTTATGACTGGAAGGGAAGGGACTGATAAGAAATTGTTCTAAAAATGAATGGAGGTTTAAATAACAAAACCTTTCAAAACATATGCAGATATTCCTATCCAAAACAAGTATAATACACAAGCCAGCTTGCAGTATCAAAACATAAGGAAATGGGAAGGAAGCTACTCATTGCACATAATGAATGTGAAATTAGAAAAGACCAAAAGTGGAATTTTAATATTGCTTGTGCTATTTTTAAAAGATCACTTATAAAATATACCCTCATTAAACAGTCTTAGGTCTTATTTTCACCTGATTACCAAATGAGCTTTTCTACTTTATATATACTAGTTAAAAATAATTGCACTGATTATTTTTATTCTGATTGAATTTAGATTTTTAACAAAATTGTCACCACCATAAAACTAAATATTTTGCAGTAGCAACTATCCTACAATTTCTAAACCTATAACAAGAGAAAGAGGAACAAAAAACAATCAAATTGGCATACAAAAAAGCCATGATTTATCAAGAAGCAGCTACTTCAAACTCCAATAATCAATGTTTTGTCTCCCCCTTCTGGACCATACAATTATTTTTTAAAAAAAGAAACAGCAAAGTAAGATTTGATCTTTTTTTCACAGGATATATTCAAATAATTGGTCTGACACAAGTGTAACGTTACACGAAGTAATCATGATGATACTATTAGATCAGTAAACTAATAACACTTCAATTTAATAATGCAATAGCAGCTTAACAGCCCACAAATACATACTGCCACGCTTAGTGGTATTTTATGGCTATTATAATTAGTAGGTCGCTTGTAGTAAGAAACACATCAATAGCATTTTGAATTTATTACTTTGAGCCTGGCTATAAGTTTACTGTTAACAGGAACCTTCTTTCAGCATGAACTTCTTCAACAGCCTAGGGAAACAAATTCATTTGGCTCTATTTTGAGAAAAAGTTCCTATAATATTCACTCAATCGTGCCCAAAATTGCCATGCCCCAATTAGGACAAAGAAACATACATGTGTACCTACCCTTCACCTATGATGGGGCTGTCCTTTTGACTCAGATTATTTAGAAACACTGCAAAACGTACAAATGTGACATCCTAATTACATAAAATGGCTTATCTAGTAAGCAATACTACAGGCCACCAAAATGATTAGCTCTTTTCTATCCAGGTCCACTGAGTCAACAAGAAACACACATGACCTTCATTGCCTAGTACAGGAAATGAGGCTGTGGTTTATAAACAGGTAAGTGTTATTAGAATGATAAACAACATATGTTCAGCAGCATGTGCAGAGAATATATTTACAATAGTTAAAGTAGGTGTTTGAAACAGAAAACCTAATTATAAAAATTCTACTCTATGCTACGAGTGCTGAAGAAATGGTCTTGCGTGGCAATAACTTTATTCTTATTTCTGTGATTTTACTAATTTCTCCTTGATTAACATGTCTAAACTGAACTCATCCTGTTTTACTCCAAACGTAGTCTTGCTCCTGACTTCTCCATGAAGGCTCAAGTCACCATCACTTCGGTCACCCATGCTTGCAAATTCACTCATTATTGAGTCACACATCTCCTCTGCCCTTTTTCATCATTTGCTGAGGCTGATATATTCTACTTCTGCAATCTCTCTCTCTCATCTATCACCTCCATTTAGTTCTTACTAACCACTCTCCATTCCAGGGTCTTATTACTTCAAGTACAGCAACAACCCCCAGCTTGATCTCCCTGCCCCAGTCTCTAACCTCTCCAATTTCCACTGCTCCATTAATCTTCCCCAAATGTAACTCAGATTTTGTCATTCCATTTCTCAAAACCTTGATTCCTCACTGACTATTAAAGTACCATCTCCTTGGCATATCCCTCCTAAAATGACCTTAACCTACCTTTCCACATTTACAACCCCCTGATATACTTAACCTATGTTTTTAGTCACCTTAACAAAAACACCCCCGTACTTCCCCTTGGTTCACTCCACTCCATCCACAGTGGCCTCTTTGCAATTCTTCAAATACTCAAGGCACACTCCTGCCTCAAAGCCAGGGCACTTGATACTCTCTCTGCCTGTAAAGCTCTTCCCTAGATATTTGCATTGGCTCTCCCCAGTTTCACTCATGTCTCTGTTCAGATGTCATTTGCTCAGAGAGCTCACCTATCTAAAACAGCACAACCCTGATCACACTCGGCTTTCTCATCTTGCTTTTTTTCCTTCATAGCTCTTACCACTACCTGCCGTTATATTTGATATGCGTCTTATTGTCTGCCTCCCCAAGTAGAAATATAAGCTCCATGAGGAATTTATCTGTAATGGTTCATCACCCAAGCACCTAGAATAGTGTCTGGCACAT
Organism: Lagenorhynchus albirostris; assembly: GCF_949774975.1. Taxonomy (NCBI): domain Eukaryota; kingdom Metazoa; phylum Chordata; class Mammalia; order Artiodactyla; family Delphinidae; genus Lagenorhynchus; species Lagenorhynchus albirostris. Next base: position 48,683,070 of record NC_083116.1, read on the forward strand.
AATAGGTGGGCAGTAACTTTTTAACCAAAAAAGAAAAGAATCTGTGGCTAGAGAGATTAACCAGATCTAGAGAATGAATGAGTGCTGAATCAGGATTTAAGTTCAGGTCTTTATGATGCCAAAATAAACACTATCCCAAAAGACACCCTACTGCTTGCCCTAGGTGCTCAATTATTTCTGTCATTAAGTTACTTTATATTTAACATTGTTAGGTCTGGTCATTATAATTCTATTTTCCAATTATCATATGTAATCATGTCAATTTTTACCCTTTTTTCCCACAGAAGAATGGTTCTTCTTCCTCCTGTGGATACATTATTCCTGGTTTGCAGTGAAATCAAATTAGTCATTTTAGCTGATTCCTAAACCTGTTTCATGCAATGTGCTACTAAATAATAAAAACAATTTATTTTCTTTCAAAAAGTTTACACTTACCTATAACTAGAAGCCATTGAAAAAGTCATTCAGTTCTTTCTATCTCTATCCCACTCTAAGTTCTCTTTTGCTATTTTAAGATATTGATAAGAAGATATTCTATCCTTTCTTAGATAGCATCTATAACAAATCTTCAACTATCTTATTAAATCTTTAAAATAACCTTGTCAATATTATCTTGAGACCATATATGAATTTTTATTTTTTTTCAAAGCCCAGCAATAATCTATACCACATAACACATAGCTTCCAATAAACAGGCAAAACATTCTTTCTTCCATCCAGCCAAATCCTTCCCACCATTCTTGACCCAGAATAAATCACTCTATTAAATAGCACACATCTTGAATACTGAGCAAAAAAAAAAAAGAGGCAGCTCAAAGTCTCATCTTGTTTTACCATGTTATCTTCATGTTTTATGTCTGTTATACCAAGCATTTCATAAAATTTAATACATTTAACCAAAAAATGTAATTTAGACCTGCTATTTGCAAGGTTCTTAATATAATAAATATATTAAATATAAACAATAAACTTCAAAACCATCCTGAATTGAGTATTATTATCCTCATTGTGTTAATAGGGAGACTGAGGTTCAGAGACATTAAGTAAATTATTTAAGGTCACACAGTTAGTACGTAGCAGAGTTGGAATCTGAGCTCAGGTCTATTTGCCTCTGAATCCATGACCTCTACTAAAATTTGTATCCCTTCATAGGGTCTATATTGTGGACATAAAAAGACAGACCTGCACGGTAACAGAAAGTATTATTCAAGGACATACATTATTATAAACTAAAGTAATATAGGTGTATTATAAAAAAGGCCCTTAAAGAACATATAATGTAATAGAAACTATAAAATAGAGTAGAAAGTGATTCCAAAAGAAAGTTAAAAATAAAGTGCTATAGAAGTTCAGGGAAATTATTAGGAGGAAATCAGGAGGTGGGGGAATGGGGGGGAAGGTCATCGGGATAGACTTCATGGAAGAGCTGAGGATGGGGAGAATGTTGACACAGGAAGGAAAATATTCGAAGCAAAAAAAAAAAAATGATCCAATGAGCCAAGTCAGAAGCAAGACTGCTTGAGGCTGAGTGGATGGTTATGTTCAGGTAATAGCCTGATTTGTAAAGTAAATTTCTGAAAGAGAATAGTGAAAACTAAGGCTAATGGTAGTCTGACATCAGGAGGACCTCAAATGCCTCCAATTCTGCTTCTAATCAACACTGGAGAGATAAAAGGAAGACAGGGTCATGAAGACCTGGTTCATTACATATTCCATCTTTCCAGTTTCAGTCTGACTTCTACATCACTCATTTTTTGACCAACATATGTAGTCTTTAGGCAACCAGAATACTTAAAGTGGCTATTCTAGGATTTCTTCTCTGTTGAACACTTCTTATGAAATTCTTACCTGTCCATTTTATCAACAAACACTTCCCATCTTTTGTAGATTAGTGAGACCACGAAAAATAAGCCCTTTTGTACCTGACTTTCAACTGGTGATTTTAAATATTTTTCTTCACTCCTCTCTCTAGTCTCAACAAACAACAAAAAAACCTTCCTCCTGAAGGCACCCTTCCCACCTAAACTCTAGAATTAATCCCCTCATCACTTCCTCTAGAAGCTGGTCGATCCCTAGAGTATCCCCCCCTTATTGCAGGATTTGTAAACTCCAACGTAAGAAGCAGCTCACAGATAAAACAACGGGTATGAAATCATTTCTATTGTAGATCAATCGTAACATCTTTCTCATAGTGTCTTTCAAAACACTCTCAGACAAGATGAAACTGTTCGCTAAACCATAAGCAGTCACTTTGCAACCTTTCCTATATTACATCTTCAGGCCCTATCTTATATTCTGTTTTCCTGTCTACCTTCCCCATTAGACCTAGTATTTTGAGGGCACCAGCTATGTTCATTGGGGAAGAAAAACATATAATTTATCATAATAAAATGTGCTAAATATTACAATTGAGCTATATACACGGTGCTATGGAAAGGAAGGTGTTATCTAAGATGGCTTTTCCTTCAAAGACTGACATGAAGCTTAATTTTGATGGATATTTAGGAGCTTGCTGGGCACACTCAAGAAGAAAAGGGCATTCTGGCTCAAAGAAGCAGACTGTGCTTGATTTAGAGGGATTAAAGAATAGGATGTTAAGGAATTGCCAAGTGTTCCTGTACAGACAGAGGACAGGCACATGTAAGAATGCAGCTGGAGGTGAAATTAGAAAAGGAAGCGGGGATAAGATCACAAAAGGAATAGGGAGCCATTTGAAAGTTTTGATGGGGTAGCAGCAGCATCTCTTGTAACCATGTAGAGCATGTGTGGGTGGGGTGTGAGAGCCAAGACTAGGAGAGTATTGAGGAGACTGGGGCAGCCACAGGTGTGTTAAATCATGGGTCTGAGATTAGGGGAGAGAGCTGAGAGTTATTTAGGAGAAAGAACTTGGTAACTGGATGTGGAGAAATCAGTAATCTTTCAGTAGCTTCTGGCATAGGCCATTGGATTGCTTATGGTACCAAGACCAGAAATATAGGCTGGCTCTGGCCCACATTAAAATGAGCTCCAGATTCCTTCATTGCCCCAAACTCTGTTATTTAACCCCACCCTTATACACTTAAGCCTCCAGTTTAATGCAGGTCCTCACTGACTCACACATGTCTCCTAGGTAGCACCCCAAACAAATCTCTCTATCCTAATCCAGTATTTCTCAAAGTCAGCTCTTGAGCCTACCTTATCAGAATCTCCTGTGGTGCTTGATAAAAAGGCAGAGTTCTTGGCCCTATCCCAGACCCCATGAAGGGCAAAACCTGCATTTTGATACTTTCAACTTTGGGAACCACTAGCCTGATCCAGCCTACCTACTACTATCAAATTTATTTTTCTTAAACCCTGCTTCCCTCATGTCACTTGCTTGCTCCAACTAATTTCTAATCTTCTACCCAGACTTCAAGATCCTCCTTCAACTTGATTTTTGAATCTTTCCAATTTACTTTTTTGTTCTTTGTTCCAACAAAGTCAACCTCATCTCTCATTTCCCTCTTCTCCCCCCACCCCCTCCCAAACACAGTTTGGTTCTTTCTCCAAGCCTTTGCATTCAATATTACTTCCACAATCTGCGAGCTTCTCTATCATCTCTCCTCCCCAGTCAAATCCCAGCCACCAGATCCTGAAAGTCTAGAAATGTGCATGGAGTTTTCTCTAATTACTCTAACCCCACTTCTCTCTCCTGCTCATGTATTCCTATTACACTTACAATCAGCCGGCACAATTTAAGGTTTGATTATTTCAACATATATTATTGAAACTATAAGGTCTTATCTCATTCTTATTTGCCAGTCATCAGTGTGCCTAGCACAGTTCTTGGCACATAATAAGCACTGAAGAAATATTTGTTGATTTTTGAAATCATCCCAAAAGATGAATGGCTTTGTTTTCCCTTAAATGTCACATGAATTCAAAAAGAAAAAAAAAGAGGACTTCAATTTTTAAAAGCAAAACAAATGTAAATATATTTACTATTCTAGATACCACGGTACCTGATGATGCTAAAGATAATGTTTCCTGGCCTGTTTTTGAAATGCAGACTGCTTAATCATGAAGGCAAGGTAATTACAAATAGCTCTGAATCACAATACAGGCCACTTTTGGTGTATTGGTATAATAGTGTATCATGTAATTGTGGCACTGAAATGCAGTGTCTGTAGTAAAAGAACCTTTAGAAGACAGCAACAGAAAGAACCTTAAAAGATAACGCAAGCCAATCACTTCAATTTATCCACTTAATAACTGAACCTCAGAGGAACTACATGACTTGCCCAAAGTCACAGAGCTGATGAGTAGCACCCAACAAAGACAAGCACGCAGGTCTCCTGACTGAACATCAAAGGTTGCTCTCGTTACACTATGTGCTTAGGGATACTAAAGTCAAAGTCAGATACTTCAATAAGAATTCCTGTTAGCATAAACCAACCTTTTATGAGTCTCTGCCTGCCATCCTGAAAAACTGAGGTAAAACACACAGTTTTATCAGAATCATAAAGACTGACACGGGCACAATTACGAAAAAAAAAGAGAAAAATTTTAAAAAGAAGTAAAACTTTCTAAGACAGAATATACAAGCATATTCTACTTCTAAAGCATTTCCCAAAGCCACAGGAAAAATACTTACCATAGCTAAATTCTATTCACCTGATCTTAATATTCACCTCACTGTTTTGGTAAAATATACACCAAAAGAAGAGCCCAACATATAAAATACTATAAGCAAAAATCACTCAATCCCCAAAAGCACAAATTCACTACTAAGGGTAAAACACATCTTTTGTACTCACCATAACTTTACTTCCAACTATCTGCATGCAGTGGTCAACGGAGAGTGGTTATGGTGTAAAAAAAAACAAACAGCAACAGTATTAGTAATCAGAAGCTTTTCACAGAAGTTAAGTGTTTAGTAAATTAGTAAATAGCTACCCCCATGTATACTTTTAATACTTTAGATCTAGAGGCTAACACAAATAAATCAGTATTGATTTCTACCATATTTCAAAAATGTGTAAAGTCTGCAGAATAAAGATTCCCACATAAAAGATTATTACAACTTAAGGATTTTTTTTTTTTCTGTAATGGGCTTCTCAGCTAGTGCAGTGTAAACATCAAGTAATGCAAGATTAAGTGTAATGAGGCATCAGATATTTTATCAGTCCACAACCCCTCAAAAAAATTATCACAAGAAAATCGAATTTTTTCCAAATATTGCTTTTTTTCTCTTTCCTTATTTTAACAGGTATACTATTAAGGTTGAAATTATGTATTTTAGAATATAAATGTTGCATTTAAAGTCATGCATTAAGTTAATACATAAACTTTAGGTTGAAAACTGGAATATTTTATATTGTTATGAATTTAAGGTTTAAAATATTGTTTTATATTATACTTGAAAATTACAAAGCAGATAGATTGCTTATGATTCTAGTTTTCTAGATCATCCTAGAATTTCTATTATAAGAGCACAGTTTTGTATATAATGCAAAGACAAAGAAGTAGTTTGTATTTAAACATAGTTATTCATAAGGAGGAAACAGTTCAAAAATTACAACCTCGACTGAGCTTTTCTAATGGTTAAGAGAAAAGAGAATTTCTGAGAATTTGTGTTTAAGAAAGCAAGAAGTAAAATCATAGTCCTAAAACATAATTTTATACTAAAATCCAATCCAAATCATTGTTATCAGTTTCCTACACTTGAATATCAAGCAATGTTCAAAAAAGACCTAATCCACAATTGAAAACCATTAATCTGATAGCAGTTTTATTATCACTATGTGCTGTTTTTCAGCCAGTACTTTAAAAATAAAAATCAAATATAATTGAAATCCCAATAAGAATTCTAAGTTTAACAGGATACTGCAAGATACAAAAAGATAATGACAGTTTCCCAGTAAATTATTTCAGAGGAATCCATGAATCTCCAAATAGAGAAGTAGCTTTCTTAAATATTCATTCAACAGACTATTTACAGGCAGTGATTATTTAGTTGAATAAAAGCTTCTGTGGTGCCATTAACCACCTTCTGAATTGAAAGATATGCTACTGACCTAAATTATTTCCTCCCACCAAAAAGACAGAGATCTTATTTGTCCCTTGTTTATTTAGCACAGACATGAAGCTAAAAAAATGAATGCAAGCCTTCTTAACAATTAAGGCAGGTCTATACTCGGTGAAACGACCAGAATACGGCCCATTTAATGATTCATTCCAATTGCAAAATGATTGCATTTAGCTAAAGCACATACAGCAAAGAGATTAGATGAGACAAGGAAAGCTAAAAGAAACTGGTTTGGTCATGTTTGGGTTCAATTGTTTCACCATATCTAGGTGATGCCTCGAAAAGATCTGAGAAAGAAAATATCTGATAATGGCAAAGGCAAAACCATTAATATATGTATACGCACATACAAGTAGATATACTACAGCTCTCAAATGCTTATTATATGGGTCAATCTAAAAAAATTTAGAGATGTATTTGGTATCACTATTTTGAATTATTTCCTATTGAGAGTTTTTTTAAATCAATGATACCTTTCAATGTATCTTCATGAAAATATAATTTTACATATTTTTAAATCTCAACTTCAAAAATTGCTATTTAAGTTAGAAATAAACTAGTTTCTTAATATTCTCATAAGGACATTGACATCTGGCAAACTAATGTTAGGATTTCAGTGACTAATTTTTCCTCATATATAGGAAAAATTATAAGCTGTTAAAAAATAACATGCAACATTCCCTCTAAGTCACTGATTTCTTGTGCCTCTCAGGATTATGAATTGATATGACAATGTTGCAATATTAACAAAGCTTGGTTTTCCATTTCTGAAAACATATGTTGGTGTTTTGAAAACAAAGGCTCTTCCAGATTATCTGTGGCCAAATTATCTACACATACTAACTACCCTAGATCAGGTCCATAACCGCACTTGCTACAATGAGCAAATGAGTACAGCTCCAGCAGAGAAGAGGCTCTTTTCCACTCCCTTAAAGTCCACTCATCACTGACAGAGTTACTCAAGCTACTTTTTCCTTCGCATTCACACAACTTAACATTCTCTACTAAGGAACTTGAAAAGGAAAAAAACTAAGCAATAGTTTTCATCATTATCTTTCAATTTCCTTTATATTCTCTTATTTCAGGCTAATTTTGGCATAGTCAATTACACAATAAAAGACTCTCCTTTGCTTTAGAAACAGGTTTTGAGCCCAAACCTGTGTATTAGTTTCATGTTGCTTTACGGTCCTTACCCACAAACCCAGGAGAATGACCCACGTCTCTTACTGAGCTCATATTTTATTTGTTTTTCAATTCCACACAAAATGACTAATGCAGGTGTTAAAGGTGGAAATGTACAATTTATGTTTAAATTTAACTGTAATTTTCACACATTTTACATATGACTACAAGACATTTTTCCACCATGGACTGTAGTCCTTAACTTTGCTTTTACTTCAAGATGAAAGTTTTGGCTACTCGTAAAGCATTTTCATAAAGAAGTGGTTACAATCATATCTACTTTAAAAGTGGAAACATTTTTAATCAGTGTATCAATATAATGAAAAAGTAAGCATAAAAAGGTACGACAAGCAAAGCATATCTAAAGCCTAATAAAAAACAGCAGGATGGAAACCTTGGTTACACATAGGTAAATGGGCATAGGTTAGGTTGTAATTTATGCAAATGTTATTGTCATGATCACGAAGAGGTCAAAAGATGAGAGGATGGTTTGTCACTGAAAGGCATCCCTATCACCTTCAAAAGGAAATCACATATGCAATTTCCTTTGTTTTCGCCACAGAAAACACAGCACTAATGAATGTCTCCCCAAAGTGAGAAAGCTTTAAAGCATGCTTATCAACAGGCTTTCTTTCATCATAATATTTGGTCCATGAAAAATATTTGCAAATAAAATGTATAACCTTAGAGCTCTAATGAAAGTTCTGTACACACATCAGGTGCTCCTACGTGTGCTAAAGGAAGCAAATAAGGATCACATACTAAATAGTTATAGTACTGATTTTGAGCCTAACACCTTAAATATAGTATTTTCATGTCTTTTGAGAAACATTCAATTTCCATGTTTCAAATAAAGCAATTGTAGAGAGCTCATCCAATGTTTACCCAAAGTTTAGCATTTTAATCTTAAAAATGAGTCTATAAATTAAAAGTGTGCATCTCTCTGGTCAGTTGAAGAGGAAACAATAGGATAAGTGAAAACAAGCTCTACATAGAGATAGAGTCAATATCAAAAGGTTAAGGAGTAAGAGCTTCATACAATCTTGATTATATTCAGTCCTACTTACACAAACAAAAACAACAAATGAGCCAGAAACACTAACAAAATCTTACCATTAAAAACACCACATAATTATTCATGTATTATTATCTGCACTTTGCACTCAGATTTAGCTATATAGATTTACTAGTGTATTTGCCTTTAGGTATTTGAAAAATAACATTGAATGTACACCCTGCACTTCCTAAAGCATTTTACTGTGAACAATAAGCTGACTACAAAAATGAGGAGATTCATCAGAATTTCAAAGCAAAACCTATGCCTCACCTAATTCTATTGAAAACAATGCTCATGGCAAATTTCACTTATCACTTGAAACATATTTCTGCCCTTGGATACCAGAAGCAAATTAAAAAACATGCTGTTGCTCTGCTCTGGCAGAGCTGCAATGCGTTATGTTTAAATAGTTCAGCATTCAGATTTAGCTTGCTTGAAGTACAATATGGAATCAATACAATTGTAGAATTCAGGGCAAAATGCATCAGTAATTGCCACTGCAATTACTGTACTGAAATAGCATTAGTAGGATAGCCAAATAACTTTAGAACATATTTTTCCACTGAAGAGCTATTTTATTCACTGGTCAAGTTTTTACATTTAAAATATGTATGTCTTAAATGTAAATGTGTTTGTGTGTGATATACATATTACACAAACATAAAATCACTGTGTGATACATACATACATACACACATGTATATAATATATAACAAATATAGTGATGTTATGAATTCTAAATGTGAAAAGCTTCTTCTTTACAGAAATGTAAAAGATATATTTCACCATTTCAAAAAATACATTTTTTCTTACAAAAATAAATCAAACCTGAAGACTATTTTTGGAAGCACCTTAGGAAATGAACAGGGCAACACATTCCATTATAACACAAAGATTTTCCTGCTGAAGACAAGTCTTTTCAATGAACCCTACTTTCAAGTCTTTTGAGACTCGCACAGATTTCATTAAAGCTCCTATTAAAAACCCTTCTTTATGTTAAATTTAGCTGTATAATAACAATTATGAGGTAGTTTACATAGTTAGCATCACAGAAAATAATGAAAAAAACCAAAACTGCTTATTAAAAGCATTGCTAAAAATTTCATGCAAGCAGATACCGGACATATAGCTTTAATGTAAACTTAGTTAAATCTTGTGACTAGGCTATGTTTGTATCTTCTCCCTCAAAATCTGAAATGTTCATGTAACAAACTGTGTATTAAGTGGAATACCTGCAAATTGCTGTCATTTGTTAGTAAGTGCACAAAAACTCAGCCCCAAAACTTACTGGATTAACTCAGAGCCCTCTATCCTTAGTCTGTCTTGTTTATAAGAATGGAAGTCTCTCTAATTAAGAACAGTTTTGAAATATATACAAAATGTATTAAAGTACATGTATATGCTTCTTTTACGAAGTCTATATAAGTACATTGAGGCAAGAACTTGGAGAGCCAAGATTTGTTTCTTTTTAAGCAGATAACGCTAAGCTCATTATGTGGGTGCCAGGAGATTCTCACTACTTACAGATTTGGCAGTAGCAGAAATATACTGGACGACCATCTCACGCTTGGTGGTAAAATCTTTGTTTCGTAAAGGAGCTTTTCGTTCTTCATTAAGGTTCATGTCCTCCTGTTAAAAAGAACATTTATCGTGAGCATTAGCAAATTTCTGCTTACAAGTTTCAAAAGTGATTAGTAAATATTAAACAACAAGGTCCTACCATATAGCACAGGGAACTATACTCAATATCCTGTAATAAACCATAATGGAAAAGAATATGAAAAAGAATATATATATATGTATGACTGAATCACTTTGTTGTACAGCACAAATTAACACACCATTATAAATCAACTATACCTCAATAAAATAAATTTTAAAAAAAGAAAAAAATTAATATTTTTTATCTTAAAATAGTAAGTCATGCTATGACTAACAACAACCATCATTTTTCTGGCTCCTTCACTATTATTTTTCACTCTATATACCATAATCTTGTATAAACTTTACCACATAATCATGGTTCATATCACTACCTACTCAATAAATGAGCAGAAAGAAAAAAAACTTTTAACTATTTCATAGAATAAACTGGCAATTTATAGTATAGATATACATCATACCTTAGCAAAGCTATTTATTTACACTGATAGCAAAAATAAACAGATAAACAAACACTTTACTATTTGGCATATGTTCTCGTAGGATCATTATTATCTAGAAGAGCAAATATGATTTGTAAATTAATAGGAAATATATAGCTACAATATGTCACTGAAGAAAGATTCATGAGAAGTTGCTGAATTTGGAAAAAAGAAAATCAGAAACATAGTTACCCGTATAGGGATAACAAAAACTACTCACTGTAGAGAAAAATATTGTTACGACAACACATTGTTTTGAGGTTCAATAAGCTTTAATTTGGTTGGAAATCTTCCTTTATATTGTGATACACACACATGTATAACATTTTCACTAGACAAATTATTTTTCTTCATTTTGAAACTCATGTTAACCCCTACAACACATTAAGACAGGGGCCCCCAAACCCCAGGCCATGGCCTGTTAGAAACTGGGCCACACAGTAGGAGGTGAGCAGCAGGTGAGCAAAGCTTCATCTGCCGCTCCCCATCGCTCGCATTACAGCCTGAACCATCCCCCACTTCCCTGTCCTTGGAAAAATTGTCTTTCACTAAACCAGTCCCTGGTGCCAAAAAGGTTGGGGACCGCTATATTAAGGCACCCTTGAAGGGTCACAAAATCAAGTTGGAAAGGACTATGCTTCAAAAAGTAACATCAAATGAAAAGACAACCTACAGAATGGGTGAAAATGTTTACAAGTCATATGTCTGATAAGGGGCTTGTATATAAATTATAAAAAGAAGCCTTACAAGACAACAATAAAAAGACAAATAACCCAAATACAAGTGGACAAAGGATTTGAATAGACATTTCTCTAAAGAAGATATACAAATGGCCAATAAGCACATGATGTTCAACATCATTATTCATCAGGGAAATGCAAATCAAAATCACAGTGAGGGCTTCCCTGGTGGCACAGTGGTTGAGAGTCCGCCTGCCGATGCAGGGGACACGGGTTTGTGCCCCGGTCTGGGAAGATCCCACATGCCGCGGAGCGGCTAGGCCCGTGAGCCATGGCTGCTGAGCCTGCGCGTCCGGAGCCTGTGCTCCGCAACGGGAGAGGCCACAACAGTGAGAGGCCCACGTACCGCAAAAAAAAAAAAAAAAAAAAATCACAGTGAGATAACATTTCACTCCCACCAGGATGGCTATGACAAAAAAGGTAATAACAATTGTTGGTGAGGATGTGGAGAAATTGGAACCCTCACACACTGCTGGTGAGAATGTGAAATGATGCAGCCACTTTGGAAAACAGTCTAGCAGTTCCTCAAAAAGTTATACTTAGAGTTACCACATGACTCAGCTTATACCCAAGAGAAATGAAAACATCTGTTCACATAAAAACTTGTACATGGGGACTTCTCTGGCAGTCCAGCGGTTAAGACTTTGCCTTCCAGTGCAGGGAGTACAGGTTTGACCCCTGTACTGGTCAGGGAGCTAAGATCCCACATGCCTCAGGGCCAGAAAAACAAAAAACATAAAACAGAAGAAATATTGTAACAAATTCAATAAAGACTTTAAAAATGGTCCACATCAAAAAATCTTTAAAAAAAAAAAAAGAAACTTATACATGAATGTTCATAGCAGCAGCAGCAGCAGAGTGGAAACAATCCAAATGTCCATCAAGTGATGAATGGATAAACAAATGTCATATGTCCATGCAACTGAATATTATTCAGCCACAAAGAGGAATGAAGTACTGATACATGCTATGGCATGGATGAACCTTGAAATCACATTATGCTAAATGAAAGAAGCCAGTCACAAAAGGCCATATATTGTAAGATCCCATTTATATTAAATATCCAGAACAGGCAAATCTATAGAGACAGAAAGTGGATTAGAGGTTGTCAGGGGCAGGGTAAGGTGGGGATGGGAGAATTGGGGTGTGACTGCCAACATATACGGTGTTTCTTTTGGGGGTGATAAAAATGTTCTGAAAGTGATTGTTGTGATGGTTGCACAGCTATTTGAATATATGAAAAAAACACATTGAACTGTATACTTTAATAGAGTGAATTTTATTGCATCTGAATGGTACCTCAATTTTTTAAAAACAGAAAAAGAAATCAGTATTTTTATCCCTTTACTTGCTTAGTAATTCTAACCATTACTATTTTTTAATCAAGTAAACTAATAGGCCAACAAAGAAAAATACTAAAATTATTTTAAAGATTCATATGTGAGAATGTGGGGGAAAAAACAAAGGATACAAAGGAAAAAACAAAGGAAAAAACAAAGGATAAAAAGTAATCAAACTGCATCAATTGAATAGTAACTTCAGTGACAGCAAGAATCTCATGATCTATAGTTGCACCCACTGCAGTGACTCCTATGATGATTAATTCACAATCAATACTTATAAATTTCGTGTATATATACCTATCCCCTTTGATAGGCAGATGAAGGAAGGAAAGGACTTCCACGTCCTTCACCTTGAAATACTATACCTCTACTAATTCAGCTTCAGATTTTATGGCTTTATTGGCAAGTACATCATTCTGCTGACTCATATTGTGTTTGTTTCCATCAAAACCCCCTAAATACTGCTCATGTATAATGGACTATGTCCCTACCATCTCATAACATTCTGGTTAAATTATAGTCTCCTGCAAATGTAGTTAGCATGAATCTGCATCCCCAAGTAGAATCGACTCTGGAACGGTGACAAGATTGTATTTGTACACGTCACAGCCAGGCTTAACAGTGTCACCTTTGGCAGTCTCTAGGTAGAGAGTTTGCTCTCCTTCCAGTGACATTTCTATGTTACCATGTACCTCTAATCCAATTTTTAATGGCACACACTGCTAAGATCATGCTATCAGACTAGAGTCATGGAAGCAGGCAGGACATTAAGGGGAATATGGAGAATACAGACCTCAGAGGAATGTCAAGATTAATTGTGATCATGAACCCAAGCTTCGTGTATATTAACTAGCCATCAAAGAATGCTAGCTATTAGTGTTATTATCACTTCCCTGGTCTCATTTCTTTTTTTTTCCTGTAAATGGCCTAGACCCTTCTTTTTTTTGTTTTATTTTTGTTGGAGTATAGTTGACTTACAATATTGTATTAGTCTCAGGTTTACTGCAAAGTGAAGCAGTTACACATATACATATATGCACTCTTTTTTTTAGATTCTTTTCCCATATAGGCCATTACAGAGTATTGAGTAGAGTTCCCAGTGCTATATAGCAGGTTCTTATTAGTTATCTATTTTCTATATAGTAGTGTGTATATGTCAATCCCAATCTCCCAATTTATCCCTCCCTGCACCCATATCCCCTGGTAACCATAAGCCTGTCTTCCACATCCATGACTCTACTTATGTTTTGTAAATAAGTTCATTTGTACCCTTTTTTTCTTTTTTACCACTTTTCATCTTACCCCTTAGGTTTGAATGATACAAGCTTGTTTGCAGTTTTTCTACATACACTATGCTGTTACACACTTCCATTACTTTGTTCATGATGCTGTTCTCTCTGCCTAGAATGCTGTCAACTTCAGCACCCTCTTCATCTATTAACCCCCATCTTATCCCACCTCACCGCACCCCACCACACCCAAATCCATATCGGGCTAACTCATGTACTTCTGCTAATTCTTCAGATTTCCCCCAAAGCATCTCATTTAGAAATGACTATCTTCATTCTATTCTTCCATATTAATTTCCTATATTGTATCAATATAAGCTAACTGAGGGAAGAAACTGGGTTCTTTTTTTCTTTGTATTTCCAAGCAAAGAGTATGCGCTCCTGGAATGCACCAGGCATTTAATAAATATCTGTTGAACCAATGTGATACTTAGGAGCTTTTCTCTAAATATTTTAATTTGCTTTACCACAAACACAAAATCCACAAAACCCATTAATTTATAATTTAAAATCCATTAATTTATAATCTTAAAATAATCAAAGATAACTATAATTGCTGTTCATGCTAGGGTATATTTTTAGGTACTAGGATATCATTAGTTTATTCTCTTCGGGGGTACAGGTCCCCTCGAGATAGAAGTTAAAGAATACTTGAATAATTACTATTGAGAAGCAGAAGGAAGAGGGCAAGCATTAGATGGTGAAGTGAAGTTCAGATTTAAAAAGAGCGAGTGGAAAATCCAGCCTTAAACTGGGATCAATGCATGTTGCAGAAACAGAAACAGTTACTTTATAGAAAATATATAGACATTTTTAGCAACTGTATAGAAAGAAGGAGCAAGTATTACTTCTTACAGAGGAGGAGAAGATGTAAAAACATAAAGGGTTGACATTTACCTTTCATAAAACAAGTGAGGAATTTTAAAAAGAAATGTTCTATCCTTTCTAGTTCCAGTAGAGGAATTATCTATAGAGCAAAGCCACAAACATTTTTTATACCTATAAATCTGCTGCATAGGTTGATTGGGACTAGGTACCATTCACATGAACAATGACTCATCTTATTTTTACAGAAAGAAGCAGCATACTACTAATTAGGCAGCTAATACTTCCAAATCATTAACTCCAGCTTTATAATACAATCATAAAACTAAATAGAGCAATACTCATAATTCAATATTAATTCTAAAAAATGTAATTGAATATGAAACTACTTCTAAACACACTGAGTATTTTTCTTTTTAATTGAAATATAGTTGATTTACAGTGTTAAGTTTCAGGTGTACAGTAAAGTGATTCAGTTATATATATATATATATATATATACACACACACACACACACACACACACATAAATATTCTTTTTCAGATTCTTTTCCATTATAGGTTATTATAAGATATTGAGTAGAGTTCCCTGTGCTATACAGTAGGTCCTTATTGGTCATCTATTTTATATATAGTAGTGTTAAACACACTGAGTTCTTATAGTACTCAAAACACAAAAGCAAGCTTTTAGTGTATTTAACATTTAGTTAGTACTTCCACAATACATGAGAAGAATGTGGTATTTTGTAATTTAAGAAATGCTGAAGTAAATAACTGACCACTTATAATATTTGTATCAAGCCATGTTTGTAAACACTAAACCATTTTATCTCCTACCACTTATGCCATGATGCAATTTTCCTATTATAGACAAACTCCTTCACTTCTTCAGCAAATACACATTGTATTCTTGAAGTTATAACTGAGGAGCCGTATAAGAATAGAGTCAAATGAGAAGGTTAAAAGTTGAACCAGCTGCCTATTCATTCATTTGTACTCTCTTTCATTCATTCATTCTCATTCTCTCTCTCTTTCTCCCTCTCACCCCCCAGTAAATCTTTAAACAGGTGACAGTACAATTTTTTAAACTTTCTCGTGTCCTAACATCATTTTCTATTTTCCTAACCCTTCCACTGTTTTCCTCACTTGTTTTATGAAAGGTAAATGTCAACCCTTTATGTTTTTACATCTTTTCCTCCTCTATAAGAAGTAATACTTTCTCCTTCTTTCTATGCAGTTGCTAAAAATGTCTATATATTTTCTATAAAGTAACTGTTTCTGTTTCTGCAACATGCATTGATCCCAGTTTAAGGCTGGATTTTCCACTCGCTGTTTTTAAATCTGAACTTCACTTCACCATCTAATGCTTGCCCTCTTCCTTCTGCTTCTCAATAGTAATTATTCAAGTATTCTTTAACTTCTATCTCGAGGGGACCTGTACTCCCGAAGAGAATAAACTAATGATACCCTAGTACCTAAAAATATACCCTAGCATGAACAGCAATTATAGTTATCTTTGATTATTTTAAGATTATAAATTAATGGATTTTTACATTTATTTCTTTATTCTTTTCTAAAGAAACGTTCATATAAAGATATGCTCTATAGATAATTCCTCTACTAGAACTAGAAAGGACAGAACATTTCTTTTTAAAATTCCAATAAAAGCATCAGGAATTTTCTACATAAGTAAATAAATGGCCAATTGTACCTGGTATTAATTAACTACCTCATGTCGTCAAATGATCCAGTTAAGTTTACCTATATAGAATGTAGCAGCATAACATATGGAAGTTTACATGGAAAACAAAGTTAAAGGGGAAAAAAATTGTCCAAATACATTATCCCTACAAATGGTATGGAGCCAAAAGCCGGGGCAAGCAAGCATGAAATTAAGTGAATGTTACTGAGCACTGCACAAAAAGTCTTCAGCTATTTCTACTTTCAGGGCCTATTGCAGGAAACTACAACTATGAACACCTACATATACCTCTTCACCATCAATAAGGTAAATTCAGAACATCTATTTAGCTATTAGGAAACCCAAATATTATTTTTACTCTCCCATAATCCTTAATCCTGAGCTCAACATGGAACCAGTGTCCAGAGTCCAAAGATTACTTAAAGGATCCACTGTGGTTTGTGAAATATTGATGTTTATTGAAAATACAAGAAAATAAGCTTCAATATTTAACATGAGAATAACACTGAAGCCCTCACTGGATCCGTAGGTCCAAATGGTACATGAGGTATCTCAAGGGAAGAGTGGGGTATTCACAATGCATATTTTTTCACTGTCAGTGTACTGCAACGTACTGCAGTTTACAAGTACCTGGTTAAGTGGACTTACAGACTATTTTACCAAGTTTTAACTAAGTCAACCCTCAAAACAACAACAACAAAATAGAAAAGTAGCTTTAAAAGATTCTTGCAAAGACAACAGATTGAGGATAATAATACCAATAATGCAAGTACAGAGGAACAAGAAAATACCAGACTGTTATATCTCCTACTCATAGGTCTGAGCCTTTCATCAGTCATATCATATGATAAAAGTAATAAAAATATAAGGCTGATAAGAAGCTGGTCCCACAAGATTAAAAATTAGTAAGGTAACTATCTGAAATATGCATGTATATCAATTATCACTGATGACTCTCATTTTATGTGCATATTGCACCTTAAAAATATTAGCTAATGATAGTATAAAGCTACCTCAAACTTGCAGACCATTTAAAATCCAAACATCTAGACCATGAGGAAAGCTTTTTTGACTTTCTCAGCAATAATTAGAATCATGTGATACGCAATCCAGTACTTAGTGAAATTTTGTAAACTTAATGACACATGTTTAGAAGACTCTTTTGAATGTTTTCTTTCTTTAATAGCAAAAGACAAAAGGTCCCATGACACTGGGGGAACACTTGGTAGAAGCAGCTGAAATAATACATGCAAAACAACATGGCAATAAACTAAAACACATTCCTTTGTCAGCAAATACTGTCAGAAGACACATAGAAATCATTGCTGAAAATTTGCTAAAACAAGTATTAGAAAAATTACTCAGTGTGGGAGGTTTATCATACAGCTGAATGAAAATACAGCTGTTTTTTCTTTTAAACAACTCAGCTTATATTATTTGCTAGATTGTTCCAATAATGAAATATAAAAACTACTTTTCTTTGAGTTGCTAATGGAACAATGTAACAGAGAAAACATATTGCCAAAATAAATGATTTATTTAATAAAAGGATGTTTTATGAAAAAACTGTAAGTGGGAAGCATTCCTGAGTAAGGAAGGTTAGCCCACATATAAAATTTAAACCATTGCCAGAAAGAAGTTGAAATCAAAATACACACAGTGGTATGCAGAGTCAAGAATGTAGGTGTTTTTTGTTGTTTTTTATAAAAGCAAGATATTTCAAATACTGTAAATACTTACAATATTTTTAAATGAGACAGGAAGTGAGCATGAAAACATGTATCTTACAGAGAGATTTCCAGCTATTTCATGACAAAGTATTTTAAAACTTCTGAAATTTCACATGACTTGGGCATTTTTCATTCACAAAAGGACAAGTAATCCCTTAAGAGTTAACAACTGGTGAGAAAGTAACTGCTTTTCAAATGAACTTCATTGAAAAAGCCACACACTGGCAGACACAACTGCCAGGTGGGTCTCCTTCACCCTTGCATGACTCACCTCTTCTTTCTTCTTCCGGGTATTAGGTACAATGTCTGCAGCGGACATGAGTAGACAAACATGGGGGCGGGGGTCTACACATTAAGTATGTGGAAGGAAAAATGCAAAAAGCTCATATCCCTGATGACATAGTGAAGCCCGTTTTTTAAAGCCCATTTTGAACCAATTTATTCACAAATATAAAAACGCAACACTTCAGATTAGTTCCAAGAACAACTGACCGTCATCAAGGGAGATGGAAATTTACTAGCCGTGGTTCAGCAGGAAACTTTTGCTTGATTCATGGATTGGACTGAGCAAAGTTAATACTATGATTTAATAAGTGTTGCTAATGATGTTCTCGTTCCACTTGGACCTATGCATCGTTGTCAGATTTATGTTTCAACTATAACAGACATTAAACCAAATATCAAAATAAAATGGACTCGGAACTAAACCTTCTAATTAGTCTCTTTTTTAAAACAAGACATAAAAAATAATGACACACTGACATTGCTCTCACTAAAAAGTTATTAATCGCGACAGCAAAGGCTTTTGCACCATTAATAAATAAAATAAACTCATTTTAAATCATTTTAAAATCTTGTTCATTGCATGTTTTTCTCATTCTTTTCTATGTCTGTACTTTATACATAGTATTAGTACATACATATATGTGTATATTTTATAAATAAAACATATTGGTGTTACTTGCTCAAATATATTTTTTTTTTCTAACGGGATAGGAAATTAGAAAGTTTAGAGACTACTACACTAGTCCAGATGTTGACACTTTTACTATAAAGGGCCAGACATTAAATGTTTTAGGCTTTGCGGGTCACAGGGTCTTTGTCACAACTACCCAACTCTGCAGTTACAGTGTAAAAGGAACTATCAACAATATGTAAACAAATGGCTGTGGCTGCATTCAACAAAATTGCATTTATGAACACTGAATTTCAGATTTTCATGTGCCCTGAAACAGTCTTCTTTTGATTTTCTGCAACCATTTAAAAATATAAAAGCTATTCTTACCTTGGGAGTCATACAAAATAAAAACCTAGAGGCAGGGATAGTGTCTTTGCCATCTTTATGCTCCCCTGCACCTAACAAAGTATCTGGCATTCAGTAGAGAGTTGTCAAATAAACTTCTCCATGATACAGAAATATGTCTTTGCTTTTCCTTTTTTTTTTTTCCCCCACAATTACACCTTACGTTCTGCCATATCACCTCTACCCTTGACAGCAAGGATTTTCCTTGAGTTGCTCGCTCTCGCGCTCTCTCTCTCTCTCTCTCTCTCTCTCTCTCTCTCTCTCTCCCTCCCTCCTCAGAACTTAGAACAGTACCTGGCATATAGAAGGCATTGGACCTTGATGAACTAAGTCATTCAAACTCTGAGAGCACTTTACTGTCAAAAAAATAAAGACTGAAAATTCAGAAGTGACACTGGGTTTCGTAGTATATTCAGATCTTCTCTTTTTCCTCCCTGAGCCCCTGTGCTGGCTTAAGTACTCACAGTAGCCTATTCACAGCTGTCCTATTACCATGGAAATCCTGTGTTTACTTGCTTGCCTCCCTGACTAAATTCTGAGCTCTCTGGGGGCAAGGGAGGAACTGGATTTATCTGTGTACCTGCAGCATGTAGCACACGACCTGGCACACTGCACATACCAATACACGGTCATGAAAATGCCTTCATGGCAAAAAACACTAGTGGAACTTTTCAAACAGAAAAAATACCTTAGGAAACATTTCTATGTACAAATCAAGAACAGAATCAGTGAATTGTGAAGTTTATCAGCTACAATCAGAGTAAATTTACAAACCTAGTTCCCTTAATTCCTCTTCCTGGGACTTCTATCCTACTACTCCCTTATTTGTGAACTTGTGGTGAGAATTATATTTCGGAAGGAAATTTAAAAGTGACCCAGATTTAGCTAACTTTGAGACCTGTTTACAGGGTAAGTTTTGCTCCTCCTTTTATATGCTTTACTTGGGAATGTGTGTAAGAAAATAAAATGATTAGAAATGATGCTGGCGTTCTCTCAGTCCAATGATACAGAGTAAGGATATTGGAAATATAAATGTAAAAAATGGAAAGTAGGCTATCTAGATAATTTCTAAGGATCTAGCCGTTCCTGAAAATTATTTCCATGCCTTATTATAGATTTTAAGACCTATGTTACCAATAACTTATTTTACAGTAACTTAACCTTTAATTAAAATTACTTATGCTGAGAGCACTAAAAGGTTCTCATCCAAGCCAACCAACTCCTAAAAGACTGCTGTTGGGTGAGAAAGAAACCCATGACAGCAGTCAGGGGAAAACAAGGACAGCACCTGGGGTCCAAAGTCAAACAGGCTCTCAAAACTGATGAAAGGCAAAAGTGAGAGAACAAAATGAAAAGCTTTGGGATTATTTATGAGTTCTACCAGATGGAATATGGGACAGATAATTTAATATTTATTGCATATGACTGTACAATCATTAAATTATGCCCAAAATGCAAAATATATTAATGTAAATTGCTGAACAGAAACAAAGTATAAAACATCACATTTGCATGTGGAATCATATATTAAACATTGCCTTTAATAACCGAAGTTGAAATGAAGTGTGCCTAGAAATTAATCATAAATCATTAATCATCACTAGCCTCATCTTTTGTATACAATTAAACTATTTAATTACCTATATTAAAACACAGTCCTTATTGACATATCTGTAGGACTCTAATGTAACCAACACCAGCTGGACTTCCACTCAATAGATCCTGTACTAGGTAAAAGAAATTAAATTCCAACTTGAACTTCCAAGACATCTCTGTATATTGATTTTTTTAAGCTTAAAATGGAAATCCCCTATCCCCTAAGCAAAAAAAAAAAAAAAAAAGTTTTAGAACAGTTGCATACAAAAGGGAAATAATATTCAAAAGGAAATGGACAGAGGGGGAAGGGTGAGCTGTGGCAAAGCGAGAGAGAGGCATGGACATATATACACTACCAAACATAAGGTAGATAGCTAGTGGGAAGCAGCCACATAGCACAGGGAGATCAGCTCGGTGCTTTGTGACCGCCTGGAGGGGTGGGATAGGGAGGGTGGGAGGGAGGAAGACGCAAGAGGGAAGAGATATGGGAACATATGTATATGTATAACTGATTCACTTTGTTATAAAGCAGAAACTAACACACCATTGTAAAGCAATTATACCCTAATAAAGAAGTTAAAAAAAAAAAAAAAAAAGGAAATGGACAGTGTCCAGACACATTTCTCTCCTTGCTCTGATTGCATTATTCAAAAATGAGCTATCGCTATTAAACATTTAATAGTCCTTAAGCAGTATTCTCAATGTACAAAGACCAGTTCAGTTATTCTCAGTAAGCTCAAAGGCTATGATACCTTAACATGTTGAATAGTTATTCAATTACAGCATTATTAATTTCCGTATATTTAAAGTGTAAGGGAGAAGATATTTCACCAGTCCTAATTAGAGACAATACAAAATGTCTCTGATTAACATGAAAAAGATGATAAATATGAACCTCATTCAAATTTGAATTGGGGGTTAAAGGTGATATGTAATATTACAATAGTTCAGTCATCTTTTAAAATTACCCTCCCAAAAATGTGGAAGCAGTATTGTTGTCTTGGTCCTACTACCTTTACCCACTTGTGGAAGATTTGAAAACACGACTGGGCAGAAAAGGGGAACAGGAATCTTAAAGAGCAAGTATAGTTTATCCCATGCAGGTAAATATAAAAATCATATAAAAATGAGTGAGGGTATTTTTTTCCACTCCTGGAAGTTTTAATAAAAGAACCACTTTCTAATTTTCGATTAATAGGCAATGACCACACTCCAAGTACAAAATCCAGTTTTACAAACTACTGAACACATGCTGATAATAAATAGTGTGTGCTCCATGAAAAAAGCAGTCATCTAAAAGTTTCAAATTTAGAGATTTACATCCATCAGCAATAGCCATGGATACCCTTACTCAGAAGATCTGTCTATACTTGTTTCCTTGAGCAGCCACCATATGAAAAGTGGCATATCAATGCGTAGAACAGATGTCATTGTCAATGGAACGTTAGTAATCTACTAACTCACTAGTAAAGTAAAACCTAACCATTCAGATCTTTCAGTTAACTGGACTCATTCCAGGATTTTACTTGACTATAAAGTGTCAAGTGGTGTTTAAAATGAGCTATTAGTAGTTAAATACAAGTTACAGTAATCAAATAAAAGAATTAACACTTTTTTAAAAATCTGTAGTAATTTCAGATTGAGCCCAACATTGCCCTATTATCTACATCTACAAACCTGTACAGGGAGAACTTCTGTTGACAAATATGATCCTCAGACATAACAAGAGTTTCAATTATCAGAGTAATAGAGGATTTATTTGAATATTGCCTTTCATTACTTAAGCCTTTCACCAAAAGTTTCACCAAAATATATCATCCCCCAGAAATTCCAAATAATAAATTATATTAGCAATTTTAATGTAATATATTACTTGTCAAGCATCTCATATTCTGTTACTGTCTATAATGTGCTATTTTATGTAATTATTTTAAATGTTTCACTCCTCAAGGTATGCTATCCTAAAACACATACAAGGTGTTTAGGCCCAATGGTCTAAACATTTGTAGTACTCTAAAGTGTAAAAAGTCTGAAAACAGGAATAGCACAATGAAGGATGAGAATCAAGAGAGACAAGATTGTCATAATAGCCATCAAGTAGGACAAGTACATCTATTACATTATTTGTACATGGAAGGACACCTACAAAGAATGAAATAAAAAAGGGAAATTTCATATCTGGAAATCTACTTCTGACGACTTAAGTGTCTTCTCCCAATCAACTGTGAAGATGGCATTTTAACAGTTTTCCAAAACTAAATTGTGGGCCTCTTTCTTTTCAATCGATGCTCTGGAAAAAGACAACCTTCTGTCATCAATAGGAAACATTCCTCCATCTCGCTTTACCTGCGAGGCAATGTATCTCAGAGTTGCCTTCTACTTCCACTTAGTATGCGTGCAAAGAAAGTGTATTAATTTTACATTTAGCTTAAATGAAATATTATTAAAGATAGAGATTACCAAAATGCCAATTTTTTAGATTTTTATGTACCTAAATTTAAGTTTGAGCTCAGCCCCGTATTAGCTAAGGCAAGTTACAGAACCAATTTCTTTAGCCTCTCTCTAAGCTTTAATTTCCTTATCTGAAAAATGCAGTATAACTATGTTGCCTTCTTTGCAGCACTGTCACAAAGATCAGCTGAAACAATACATGTAAACTGCTCAGTTACATGCTGGGCCCAAGGGTGCACAGTAAATGAAAGCTGTGAAAATTCATAAAATAAGTTGTTCACTTAACCTGATTACAGACAAACTGAAGATAATAAAGAAAATGCAAAATGTTCAATGTACAAGTAGACTTCTCTCAAAGAAGAGATACAACCCTTAAAAAGTTTTTTATTGATCTTTTGTTGTTACTTTTAAGCAAATCATAATTGTCTGATTTCCTTTTCCAACATTCCCATGGAAGGAAAAATTCTCATTAGGGAAAATGTGGCACCAAGTTGTACCTTTCTTTAAGTCACATTTATGAATCCACAAACAAATCTTTTTAAAAACATAACATATTTAAAGAGGAAAGTGGTAATTTGTTGATGAAACATTAGAATTAAAATTCAAACCACAAAACGGAAATATTGTAAAAGGTTTGAAAACATAGTAAATGCTGTACACAAATTGAAAAAATTTATAAGTGCCAGGAATCATTTTTGCTTACAGCTATCATCATGTAAAAGGCATGTGTGTGTCACTGAAGCAAATGAAGAGGGTAGTAGAGGAAGATATCGAAGAGTAAAGTGGGGATCAGATCATACAGGGCCTTACAGGCTCTTATAAGGATACTGGCTTTTGTACCCTGAGGGAAACAAGAAGCCATAGTAGAGATTTGAGAACCCAAGTGACATGACATTGTTCAGGTTTTAAAAGGGTAATGTTTCTGTGTTGAGAATATACTGCAGAGGGTCATGGTGGAAGCAGGGAGACCAATGAGGAACTGTGTTAATCCTAATAGTTCTACCACTATTGTAGCAGCCTAGGTGAGGCTTCAACTAGTATGGGACCAGTGAAGGCGGTAAGAAATGGTCAGCTCTTGTAAGTACCGTACTTTGAAGGAAGAGTGCGTGGGTTTCCTAGTCAATTGAAAGTGGAATGTGAGAAAGAGAGAGTAGACAAAGACAATTCCAAAGTTTTAGGCCTGAGTAACTGGACAGATGGATATACCATCAACTTAGAAGGGGGAGACACTGGGAGGAGCAGGTTTGGAGGGGAATATCAACAGTTTGGTTTTGGATATGTTACTTTTGAGAAGTCTACTGACCAATCAGAGAGAGATGTCAATTATGAAGTTTGATTATGAGAGTCTAGAGTTCAGACACGAGGACTAAGCTGTAGATAAATTTGAGAATTGTGAGAATAACAGTGGAATGTAAAGCCACAGTACTGGTTGCAATCACAAAAGAAGATAGTGTAGATAGAGAAGAGAACATGTCCAAGGATGGATCCCTGGGCCTCTCCAACATTTAAAGGTTGAGGACATGAAAAGGAATCCACAAAGAAGATTAAAAAGCAGCAGCCAAAGAGATAGAAGGAAAGCCAAATAAAGGGGGAGCAGGGGGCGATTTATGGCCAAATGCATCACCTGCTGCTG
The DNA here is from genome assembly GCF_949774975.1 of Lagenorhynchus albirostris. Taxonomy (NCBI): domain Eukaryota; kingdom Metazoa; phylum Chordata; class Mammalia; order Artiodactyla; family Delphinidae; genus Lagenorhynchus; species Lagenorhynchus albirostris. The sequence goes on from NC_083116.1 coordinate 48,708,111, forward strand.
ATAGGTCAGTTAAGATGAGAACTGAAAACTGAACATGGGACTCAGCAGCATAAAGATCTCTGGTGACACTGATAAGAGCCATTTTGATGGAATGGTGGGATGGAAGCCTGGCTAGAGTGAGTTTAAGACAGAAAGTAAGACGAGAGAAATGAGAAGCAGTGAATATAAACAAAATTATTAGGAGGTGTCTTCCTTCAAAGGAGAGTAAAAATACAGTGGTAACAGGCAAGGGAGATAAGGTCATGAAAAAGTTGTAAAGTGAGATAGCACATTTGTATGCTGCTGGGAAGGGCAGAAGAGAGAGGAAAAAATGATTGGAGCAATGTCCTTCAGTAAGTAGGTCTAAAGGAATGGAACCTTGTACACAAATGGAGGGACTGGAAGATGACATCTATGGTGGTGATAGGTAGCAAGACTGCAGATACTCAAACTTAGGTAGATGTGGTAGTGAGAGTCTGTGGAAGTTCTCTTCTGATCACTTCAGTTTACTCAGTAAATTATGCAGCAAGCTCATCAGCAGAGCATAAAGATGGGTAAGAGTTCTGAGGACTGAGCAGCAAAGTAAAGGTGTGAAATAGTCATCTAGAAGCACAGTGGAGGGAATGGAGTAGGGACATAGAAGATGACTGTGTGAAAACAGAAGGGCCTACTTGGGGCTTTGGAAAAGGAATCTGTTTCAGAATCATGAATAGAGCACCACTGGATTAGAACAGGCAAAACCTGGAGGACAGGAGGAAGACCAGATAGGAGGCTACTTTCGTAGCCCATGAGAAAAAGCCAGAGAGGGATACTGCCTAAAGCAGGGCAAGAGCATCTGGAGGACAACTGAGGAAACAGACGTAAAAGTCATTGCAAAAGCAGAACCAATGGGATTTGGAAAGCAATTAGACGTGACTGAGAAAATGAATGGCGTGGAAGAAGGCCCGTAAGTGTTGAGCTAAAGTGAACTGGAGGGTGGCAATGCCACGATAAACTAAAAGAACTATTTCACTACTGCAAAAATTAGTAACCGATTGGTTAGCTGATTAAAGGAGTAAGTATCATTTGAGTGAAGTTTGAGTAAAGAGAAGAAGAGTTTAAAATAAGATTTAAAAGTTTGATTAATGTCAAAGAATGTTTGTTTCTGTCGTTGTTGGTTTGGGGTGATTAAGATAAGACAACCGAGTTGCAAATTGAGGGGAAACTGAAGAAAGAACAGAGCTTTATTTGCTAAAAGAAGGAAATGCAACAAACATTTATAAAATTATTTTTATAGAAAGTTTTATGCCAGGCACTATTCTAGAAATATCATCTCATCCTAAAAATAACCATATGAGGTAGACCCTCTTATACCTTTGTTACAGTTATGGAAAATAAAGTGTAGAGAGGATGTATCACCTTCACAGGGTAATGTGATTAATGGCAGAGGCAGAACTCAGCCTCAAGGCTGAATGACCCCAAAGTCCAAGCTCTTAACCACTACACAAACATGCCCTGTAAAATTAAGGGCCTGGAAAAGGTAATATAGGTCGTTTAGCTTCCGAGAAGAGTTTCAGAGCTAAAGATCTCAGAGGTGGAATCATTCCAAAGAGTGACACAGTCCAAGGTGTAGTCATGTCTATAATTAGCTAAATACATGGATGCAAAGGTCAGAATTCAGGAAACCAAGGAACTAAGGGCAACAATGTGATGGCAAGGTTATCAATGTAATAGCTGAAATCACCAAAACGAATAGCAAGGGAAGGGTCAAAAGGATAGCCAGATGCTATCATCATCATGGCTGGTCAGCAGATAATAGAGTTTACAAGAGAAAGGGTTGTTGAAAGATGTTCAAAGAATTTGACATAGAAGGAGCAGCCGGAAAGAGGGTGTACCATAGGACTAGGAGGAAAGGCTGAAGAGAGTGGGAATGTCAGGACTTGTGACAAGGGAAAAGCTGGATGTCAGCTCTGGCTAGACAGAAGGAACATTAAAGGAAAAGTTTAAAGATAAAGGGAATTTGTATTCATTCAACAACTTTCAATTACGAGTGGGGTTGGGGGCGGGGTGGTAACAAGATGTTCCATAATGGGCAGAGTAGAAGGGTCTAGATTTCCAGTATTCTTAACCTCTTCTTTTGGTATGGGTAAGGAGACCTTTGAAACTCTTGTGGACCTTAACTCAAAATGAATAGAGATTCACAAAAAAAATTTGCCATGATAAGTGGGACAGAATTAGAAATTAATGAATCATGAATCAGGATCTCCACTTCTCTGATCAAGGAAACCAATCCAAGATGGCCCGATGCCTCATCTCTCCCCTCTCTTGGTATAAACTGCTGAATAATCAAAGTATTATATTTATTATCTAATATAAGAAATAATCTAGATCACAAGCTATAAAATATAAGAAGTATGCTAGAAAATATAGATGGTATGACTGTTGATAATAGAACAAACTTGGAGGAATTCATTCTTCTGTCCCCTCTACTGTTTTGTTTTGTTTTGTTTTTTTACACTCTGTCCTCCCAACTCTATTTCATATACCTAACAAGATACCTTATATTGTTTTCAGAAAAGTGGACTTAGACCTGTTTTGCTTTATAGAAACAGAAACACAAGTTAGGTAGTTAAAAAATTGATTCAGTGTGCCACAAACTACTGAATACTAGAGAACAAGAATAAGTAAGACAGCCCCCCCTTTTAGGAGCTCATAGTGAAAGAGACAGACATATTATAGTTCAAAACGACAGATGCTTTCGAAAACAGTTCTGTTGTATCAACAAGTTTCTGGTCTCTCCTTTATGTGATATAAACACAGTCCATACAAACAGCCCTACTTAGAACCCAGTGCTACTCTGGGCACATGCATTTTAAAATTACAACAAAATCAGGGGGTCTAACTTACCATCATTTTTTCAAAGAGATCCAGTACTTCCTTTTCGGACAAATTCAAAGATCGTTCATCATATAATGGCTGAGCCGCTGGAAACTCACTCATCGCAACTTGAGAATCAATAGGATGTTGGATAAGAGGTTTTTCTTTTTTGACAGTAGATTTCCTAAAACTTGTAATTCGGTCACGCTGCAAACAGAAAAAACAAGAGGCCCTAAGGAAGGGATCAAGAATCACGAACAAACATGAAGAACTGAAACATCAAAATAGCACTTAGGAATCATTATTGTCTTTTGACAAAATGTTATTTTAAGTAGCAAGCTCCAGTTAGAGATTGTACTATTTTGAAACCTTGAAGTAGCTCTGCAGTCGCAGAAATCTAGGGAGTGAAAAGTATTCCTCACAAGTAAAACTTAGTCCCTTGTCATTTCTGTTCTGCACAGTAACTAGGTCAGAAAAGTCCGGCCTCAAAGTCCTGTGGTGGTTTGAGAGAGAACGTGTCTTTGGCGGCAACTTTCAAACTATGAGAAAAAAAAAACAAAGAAAAGAAAAGAATATCCAATTCTAAGGGGGAAATTATAGTAATGTTTCTCTTCTTCAAAGCACCAAAATAATTGTGACAAGTATCTATGAATACTTTGGCAGTGTAGTAGTAGAATACAATGGTTAAGAGCATGGACTCTGGAGCCAGACTACCTAGATTTGAATCCGCAATTTACTAGGTCAGTTACCCTGTGCAAATTACCTGGTCTCTCTATGACTGTTTCCTCATCTCTAAAATAGGGATAAGTTAATGTATGTAGGAGGAAGGAAGGAGGGAAGGAAGGAAGGGAGGGAAGGAGGAAGGGGAGACAGAGAAAGCAACAAAGAAACAGTTATTGTGAAATTTAAATAAGTTATATGTTTAGTGTACTTAGCTACTCTTTATTACTATTGTTGTTGTTACTATTACTATTATTATTATTACACACACCTTTTTCTTCCCTAAAACGTGGGACCAACAAGGAAGCACAACAAAATTAAAAACATTACCTTTTTGCTCTGGAAATATAACATAAACAGAAATATCTTATTCCTACAAATACTACTATGAAGAACTTGCTATTTTATGGATATTGACTTGGAACCATTGATTCCACGTACAATCTCTAATAATTAGCTTGCGATTTCACATAAAGTGAGTTAATGACTCCACTTGCATGTAAATAGGCCATTCTGTTTTAAACCACAGAACACTGGACATCAAAAATTAGTAATAACCATAAAACTGAATACAACTCAGTTTTATTCTGGTTTCTGTTAGGAAGCACATGCATGCATACTGTCAGCTCACGTTAAACAAGCAGATATGTTAGGCATCAGGACAGTGCCTCGTCACTGCCACATTACCAAGTCCTTATAAATCACTTCAACAGTATAAAAAGCATACAGAAGTTCTTACCACAATTATGTTGACTTCTGTTGACCCCCATTAAAAGAACATACTTTTTTTTTGATTCAAAGAACACTTTTTTTTTCTAAAAGGTGTACTTTGAAAGAAATATGAGCAGTTTTAAGCAGCTTATTTAGGATTCCAAAAATGATCTTAGTACATGGTTGCTTACAAAGAGATTATGTAAATCATAATATTTTAGAGCTGGGAAGAAACTTGAAAAATCATCTAGGCCGACTCTCTCACTTCACAGAAAAAGTGACTCGCTAAATTCACGAGTCCCTGGTTCCTAGCCCAGTGTTCACATAAAGATTCATTTCTTCGAATCACCTTCTATATTTTCATATTTTCTTTTAAATTTGAATGTTTTTGAGGAAAATTAAGTTAGATTAGATATGTAATAACCAACTCAAACAACTCAAGAAAAAACATTAAGCAATCCCAAATAAGCTGAGTACATAACCAAGAGTCAAATTTCACTAAAAGATATGGTGGACACAAAAGCATTTAAATATGCAATCGACCATTAAATCAACATATCTCTGTTCCTTTCCCTTCATATCACTTAATATTTACTTTTGCAGTGCTGGCTTTTTTACTGAGTAGCATTATTTACATATATATTTGATCTTCCACTATGCTCTTCACTTTGATCTAGAAAATTGGCTTTTGCTTTCAGCTATATCTTGATAAGAAAATAAAGTTAAGCCACATACTTTCACTTCCTTAAATCATGAACGATATTCTACATTATTTGTAGACAGGTAATTTCACAAAGAAAAAATACTTAAAATACCACATTTTAAAAGCTTAGCTATAAAAGGGCACATTTAAATTTTAAGCCCATAACTTTTAATAAGTTTTACTACGATAGACTCAGATCAAAAATATTTGAGGATTTTAAATATAATACCACATTTCTAACATAATGTACTTAACTTCCTTTCCATTTTAAATTAATTTCCTTTACTGTTAATATTAATGCTTAACATATTCAGAGTCAATTTACATGGCTATTGAGAAAGGAAACATTTGTGTTTTCCAGAGTTAGATTTATACTGATTTTTTTTAATTAGCTAAGGTATATATCAGGATGGTAATATCAAAATTATTTTGAGAACACATACAATTGCTTATGTTTATATCAAAAAAAGAAAAGCCACTCTATTGACAATTCTTCCATCTACTGTACTTTGTAAACATCTAGACTTTTTATATCTTTACATATATCAATGCTTTAATGTCCACCCACTTTAATAAAAAGGCAACATGCATAAGTAAATGATAACATGCTAAGTCCACCTTACCACATCATCTGCCAAAGTTTTTATTTGAATGTTCTATTAAAACCAAAAAGGAAAAAAAAAATACCTGTCAGATAAGAGAAATTCACAGATCAAACAAGAAAATAATTGAATGATTCTCATTTTTTATTTTATCAACTATAATTCTTCAAAGAGAATTAGAAACTTTAAATCTATAAACACATTCTTTACAAAAGAAAAAAACAACTTATTAAGGATTAAAAATGAAGGTTTGGTGAAGGGAGTGTCTCTTCGTTTTTGAAGATGACTCCCAAGTTCCCAAAGTCAGATTTGGAACAGACATCACTACCACAGTGCTCAAACGTGAGAACAGATATAAAAAAGTCATAAGCCCTTTCAAGATTTTTCAAAGTTTTAGAATGAATAATCATATTTTTGAGATACATAAAACTTTTAAAAACATGAACAACAGGAAAAATGTCACATTTAATAGTAATGACATATAATGAAACAGCTCAGTCTAGAACTCAGTTGCATCTGATAGATAATTTAACGAACACCTTTATAAATATTCTAGATAACATTGAACTTACTGATTCTGTTAATATATGCCCATTTCTCAAAAACTCCAACACTTTCTTTTTTTTTGCATGTGGTTTTCTACTTCTAATGTTGAGAATCATTGGAAATGGTATACTCTAGTTAATAAAATACAGTGGTTAATAAAAACTACCACATAGAGTACAAACAATACTGGAGTAATAAAGCAATATTAAAGTAAGCAAAGTAACAGCTAACAATTTAGTAATCTTCCAGGATTCAGAAGATACTTCAAGATCTTACAATAACATACAATCAGCACAAAAGCAGTTATTATTATATTATAAATATGTTGAAATATGTTGTAGTGCTAGTTAAGAGATGTGATTAGGAAAGAACCATATTTTTTAAATCACCTGTTAGGAACTGAAATTAACCCTTCTGCCACAACCTGTATACTTATTTCCTACAACAAAACAGAAGCTGAATGATGTACATCATGCATGCTCACATCCCTTTTAACTAAGAAAAATATGGTCGTATCACTGGTGGGGAGAATTCCATTAAGAGTTTTAAGTGAGAATTATTTCGTCACAGGATCTCATAAAACTGTCTTCAAATATCACCAACTAAATGCTGTTAAAGATCATCCTCCCCTCCAGTAGTTGGGACAAATATACTATTATATGTGTAGTTCTTTTTCTACTTTTAATACATCTATTCCCTCAGGGATCTACACTTCTATGTCTTTGTACTATGTCTTCATCACATCCTGCTGACACAAACCCCAATCAATCTTTACTGCCTAGAAAAAAGAAAAGAAGGGGGATTACTTTTATCAGAACTGAAGCCTTTTTAAGAGAGATCAGTTCACCCTAGGACTATCGCTACCTGGTATTTTCTCTTTAATTTTCCCTGTGGGGTACAGAAAACTGTTCTATGCACAGTGACAAGCCTCATGATTTCCTGTCATGTAAAATCAGAGTGAGAAATGTCAAAGTCTCAAAAGTGCCTCAACTACCCTGCTACCATCCAGATATGTACCTGTCCACCTGTGTTATTTATTAGACAGATTATACAGTTCTTCAAGCAACCCCTGCTTTTCTTTTCTTCCCATCCTTTGAGGTTATAAACTCAAGATTGGAAACATATCAATCTTCAAAGTCAATATGTAAATTCGGGGAAAATAAGATTTTAGTCAAATTCTCTAAGTTAAGGTACACATATGTCTCGAATGCCTTAAGTCTGTATCTCAATTGAATATATGTTGATAGTTTAATCATGGGGGACAGAAACAACAACAACGAAAAAGCATTGCTAGCAATAGTCCCACCTTGTCTTATGGGAAGAGACTTGAGTTTTCTCCTCTTCTCCCACCTCCACTCTCTTTTTTTTTTTGAAATTAACATATTTTTGTCCATATTAAATCCCACAGTATGGAGTTAGACACTATTAAATTGGATGAAATTTGAGATAATCTGGTCAAAACCTCTCAATTTACAAATGGTGAAACTGAAGCTTGAAGAGGCTAAGTGACTCGCCCATGGACCACAGATCTGGTTGTCACTAGATACTAACTCTTCGTCAACATATGGCCTCTTCAGGTGGTATAATTAGGCTGTAGGATATTAGGGTTGAACTACTGAATTGAAACAGTTCATGGTAACCTCAAATTCACAGATATGCCCCAAGCCCCATCAGTTTCATTTTCCTTTGGGTAACTGCCTTTTGCCATCATTACCAGGGGGTCAAGTATCATCCCAAAGAGCATTCCCCTGGCAACCAAAGTCCTTCCCTAACACGTCTTATGTGTCACCTGCTAAATTCATTTTGACCAATATACACTAATGTTCTTCCAGTGGCTGGTTATTTTTCATATACAAACTATATACAAATTTAGATTCTTTGGTCTTTCATAATTCTTCATTCCTAATTATATCTTACTACTGCCACAACTGTAAGAATCAGAGCTGTTCTCTCAGCTCTCTAGGTGGGTAATAGGAGGGAAAATAGAGTAGGAAAAAGTGGGTATATAATTAATAGCCCAGTGGAAACACTACATGAGCACCAAGGGTTGTCACAGAGGGTTAGGACAGACTTACAAAAATAGGGTCATGTTTATGGTAATGGTTACCATCCAATTTTAAGACTTCCATGTCACCTTGGTCTCCTCCCTCTCTTCAATCCCTACAGCCAAAACAGTTGTCAAGTTCCACGGTGATCTTTCTGCAGTTTCTTCTTCATTTCCGCACAAACCATCCCAGTTTAGAGTCTAATCACTGGCAGTAGCCTCCTAATAATTACCTCTGCCACCATTCTCTCCTCATTGCCAAAGTCATCTTCTTCAAGCAAAGACATGGTTCAAGTCACCATCACATCACCTCTTCCCTAGATTTCTGTAAGAACCTCCTAACCTATCTCCCTTTTTCCACCTTTACCCTGCTATAGTTCATTCTGAACACATTGAGGAAGTGACAGTATTAAAACCCAAGTCAGTTTGCAGCCAATTAAACCAACTATGCTCTTTTCCCTGTGGGGGCCAGGTGTGCAATGGCTGCAAACAGCAGCCTCCTCAGTAGTGTATGCAGCCTGTTGCCTGTATGTGTTGCCCTAAGGGACCCTGGAGACAGCCCTTTCCAGTGGACATTCGTGACTGGCATGCTGCCCCCAATCTAGTCTCCAGACAGGTATACGCAGTGCCTTTGGAAAGCCCCAGGGCACAGTGGCCGGGGTCCACATTGGCCACGTCATAATGTCCATCCACACCAAGCTGCAGAGCGAGGAGCACGTGTTTGAGGTCCTGTGCAGGGCCAAGTTCAAGTTCCCTGGCTGCCAGAAGATCCACATCTCCAAGAAGTGGGGATTTACTAAGTTTAATGCAGGTGAATTTGAAAACATGGCGGCAGATAGGCGGCTCCTCCCGGGTGGCTGTGGGGTCAAATACATCCCTAATCGTGGCCCCCTGGACACATGGTGGGCCCTGCACTCATGAGAGCCTTGAGGCTGTCCCCTCTTTACTCACGTGCACCAATAAATCCTACTTTCCTGTCAAAAAAAAAAAAAACAAAGAAAAGAAAAAGCTAAAGAAATCTGAATAAACCATGGATTTTAGTCAGAAAAAAAAAAAAAACCAAGTCAGATCATGTCACTCCTCTGCTCAAAACTTTTCAATGGCACCCTATTTTCACTCCCAGTGAAAGTCAAAATCGTTACAATAACCTGCAAGGCCCTATGGAGCTGCATACTCTTCATATCCCTCTGACCTCATCTCCTATTACAGTTCCTTTCATTCACTCAGCTCTAGTCACAGCAACCACCTCACTGTTCCCCATAAGGCAATAAGCCACATACACTGTCTCTTCCCTCTGCCTGGAATGCTCTTTTCTGTTATCCATATGCTTTCCTCCATCACTCCTCCCCCTTTCAAGTTCTTGCTCAGGGAGACCTACTCTGTCCATCCTATTTAAATGGAAACACCCACCTCCTCCACACTCTCCTGACCTGCTTTAGCATGCTCTGATTTCCTTTTTTCAATAAAACTTACGACATTCTCACATAGTCTATAATTTATTTCTGTCTGTTTCTCCCACTAAAAATGTGAGCTCCATAAGAACCAAGGTTTTCATCTGTTTGTTTCAGGGATGTACCCCAATGCCTAGATCAGTGTTTGGCACACAGAACTCAATAAAAAATTATAAATGACTATTACTTGCCCATCTGTATTCAATGGCTCCTGATGACCTACAGAATAAAGACTAATACCCTTAATACGGCATTCAAAGCCCTATATTATTCAGCCCTAGGCTACCTTCTACGTCTTCCCTCAATGATCTGTGCGCTATGGAAAAATGGAAATCCTTTTCCCACCGCATGCCTCATTATGTCCTGTTTGTGCACCCACTCTTCCCTCTACTGGAATGTCAATCTGGCTAGGTACCTTTCTATTTCTAGAGCTTCCCTTGAGTTTAAAGTTTGGTTATTCATAAACCAAATGTGGACCCATGGTCAAAAATGGAGGAGAACTATGCTTTGTTTAGTGTCTTCTTAAAGACTATTTTTTCCTAAAAGGCATCTTTAAGAATGATAGAGCACCTTAAGACAAAGAGGAAATTATATTCACGTAAAAAATTATCCCAATTACTTGTAATAGAGAACCATAAAGAAAAACACTCTGCTTATGATTTCTTGATTTACAAGTTTCATTCAACTACAGACTGGATATCCTATATAACTATGTACATTTGACTGATATGGATATTTTTCTCATAGATTTCCCTCATGTAAAACTCTGCTGTCATAAATATCTTCTTGAGACCATTACTTAGAACTCTACAACTATTCAGAAAAGAGAGACAAATGTGGTCTATTGAAAAGAAAAATCTTTAAGGACATTTGAAGAGTTTGAGTTTAGGAGGGGGCCATTTTTGGCCACTGCACATTAAAAATACATTGAAATTATTGTATAAATTACACTTAAGTTATCTGCAATAGAAAATAAATTATTTCTGCTGCACAACTGTTTTTATACATTAGTCAAAAAAAGAGAAAGTTACAAAAGGAGAACAATAACAAAAACACCACCAACATGAAAAAAGTTCAGAGAGCTGTAAAGAGCTATCTCTTTGACAAGATTCAATCGCAGTCATTTTTATGTGAATTGACCTGTAAAACATTTTTAAATGGTTGTATTAAGATACAGTCTCATTTATAACGATGTTCTACAGGGACAAGCTCTCAAATTTTATCTGAATGTAATTTATATAGGTGCATGCACCTCTCTCTCTCACACCACTGGCAAGCAGACATTATGGATCTTACTCCTGTGTAAAAACTATAGAGCTACTATGGAGTTAAAACAACAACAAAAAATGACCAAAAAAATGTTTATCAGAGTCACACCCCTGAATTAAAAGCACTGATTAAAGTCATTTTAGTAAGTTTTTATTGCAAATCTAAATCTATAATGGTCATTAGGATGAGGGCATATTACACCAATAAGTATAGTGACCATATATTTTCATTAAAATCAACTCTAGAAAAGCAATACGCTTGTGAATTAGTCAAGCAATTAGAGTTTATTAAACTTCATTTATGAACAGTTATATTAAATATAACTTACTACAGTACTCTATGAGTACTGCATAATTATAAAAGTTTCACTCCAGAGTCTCAACCCCTTAAGAATAAGAGAAATGGATGATTTACTTACAAACTCTAATACTGAAGTTCTGATTGAAATGCAGGAGCCATTATTGCAAGAAAATTAAGTTTTAATTTTCTCAATCAGGCAGAAATTAACAAAAACAGCAAGATGTAAAGATTCGACTCTCTTATGGCTAATGTTACATGGTAATACAATGTTTTATAAACATCTTGAAATTACTCCAGTACCACAGAAATTGGACAACTGAATTGCATACAATTCAAAAGTCTCGCCACCAACTCAAAAACTTGGCCACACTTCTTCAACTTTGACTATTTTCTTCTCTTTTAGAGAAAGTAAGTTGGCCATCACAATAAAGATGAAGGGTCAATTATTTACCCAGCTTAAATTTCTTAATCTCTGAGTAGGGCAAGGCAATATAATATAGAAAAGCATGTTCAATTCAATTGAACAAATATTTGAGCATCTACTATGCACCTGTTCAGTGCTGGGCACTAGGAATACAACCATAAACAAGATAAGCATGCACCTTACGGAAGCTGTAGTCTAGTCAAAGATCAAATGAATGAAAGAACAATCACAACAGAGGAATTCTGAGAGCACTGTTCGGGTGGTACTCTATCATAACCTCCATATACTTTCCAAGTAAGAAGGGCCTTTAAGAAAGGTCATCCATCTCAACCAATGATCCAGGGTTTGAAATCTCTAGATGACATCCCTGACCAATACTGATTCAGATCAGCAGCAGTCACAGAAGGAAGTAATTATTCTTCAAAGTGCTGCCTTTCAACTTTTCAGATCCTGGATTCACCCTGAACTTTACAAATCAGTAAGACCAATCAAGACAATTCAAGGCTATTTAACCATCTGGCAACCAAGCTGAACATTCTGTTCAGCTATTCAAATCCCTTTACTATGAAGATTGTTTTAGTTGAGGACCTCTCCGTTGTGTTTCACCAACAAAGGTATATATAATCTGATTTTTAGAACTGAGATCAACGTAGATAGAGGTTTGATTCTAAGAAGACAGGAGGAAAAGAAAAATTGGCTTTCAAACCCATTGAACTATTACTGCTTGTATTTAAAATTACTCTAAAACATTTTTTCATCTCCTTTCTAACAGTAAGGGGCATTTTCAGACACCCACATGTCCTCTTAGGCACTGCATTCTTCCATCACCATTAGCACTTCCAAATAGATGATAGATCAGCTGGCAGTGTGCGAGGCACTGGGATTTAAAGAGACATGGCCCTGACCTCAAAGGGCAAAAGCCTAGTAGTTGAGAAGATGAAGTTACAGGCATTAAGCTCCAATTCTCCACCTTACTTTGCTACTGTGAGCATCTCAAACTGTCCATTTCATCATTTTAATAGAGCAATACTTTTCTATACTTTTCTATTTTTGTAACCAAAAGGACACCATCTCAGAAGCACTGTCAAATCAAAAGCCTCAAATGTGAACCCACCTGAGCTCTTGGCTACTACAAATCATAATTCTTTCTACCATTTTTACAACAAGAAAAAAATTCCTTTTCGGATTTGCTTCTCAAGATACTCTTTCAATATAAAGAACAAAATGTGTATCTACCAGAAATCAAATATGACATCACAGTATAGGGCTTCAGTTTTCTTCATGAAGCAAAAGACCATGTTAGTTCACTGGATAAGTTTCAGAAATCTGTCACAACAAGTTCTTCTCAAGCTTAAATTAATTGTCTTGCCACGAACTTCAATATTTAACTGCCAAGAGGGGTGTCTATGATATGGAAATCCAGCAGTCTCTTCTGTGTAACAAGAATGTTCAGCTTGGGCTTCCCTGGTGGCGCAGTGGTTGAGAGTCTGCCTGCTGATGCAGGGGACACGGGTTCGTGCCCCCGTCCAGGAAGATCCCACATGCCGCGGAACAGCTGGGCCTGTTAGCCATGGCCGCTGAGCCTGCATGTCCGGAGCCTGTGCTCCGCAACGGGAGAGGCCACAAGAGTGAGAGGCCCATGTACCACAGAAAAAAAAAAAAAAAAGAATGTTCAGCTTAAGGACTAGGGGTGAAGCGCTCAAGAAACATACGTTTTAGAAAACAAATTTATGGTTACCAAAGGGGAAAGGTACAGGGTGGGGGAGATAAATTAGGAGTTTGGGGTTAACAAATACAAACTACTATACATAAAATAGATAAGCAACAAGGACCTACTGTACAGCAGAGGGAACTATATTCACTATCTTGTAATAATCTATGCAGGAAAAGAATCTGGAAATGAATACATATATGTATGTATGTATAACTGAATCAGCACAACATTGTAAAGCAGCTATACTCCAATAAAAATTAATTAAAAGGAGAGGAAAAAAAACTGAATCACTTTGCTGTACACCAGAAACTAATGCAACACTGTAAATCAACTATACCTCAATCAAAAGAAATAAAAATAAAATTTTTAAAGAAATGTATGTTTGCCACTTAGGTCTTAAAAAACGTTCATGCTAATGAATTAGAGGAAGTCACTTAGTACCTGAATTAATCAGAAACAATTGCATGAATAATCCAGGTTTTTCAAGTAGTAACTTCTTCTGTAGGTACTAAACCATTTCAAATGGGAAAACTGTTGGGATGTGAAAGTTCTTTATAACTCTACGAATAAAAAGCAACAGAAATGAAAAGAAAGCCAGCTTTGCCCAGCAATTGTACATAATAGATACTCTTAGATCAATGAGTTAGCCAAGTGGGGCTCAATATTTAATAAATTTTTACCTTCTCTGTTTTAAAAAAAAGACAGATGTCTCCACCAAACATTAATGTTTCAGAACCCATCACAGGCTCAGCACTTTGTGGCAAAGAGAAGTTTAAGACGCGATTCTGCCCTTAAGGCATTAATCTAACCAGGGAATGAAAACTAACCACAGAGGAGATTCTGAGGTATGTTCCTGCTCTTCCTCCCTGGGCACTATCACATGTCCTGTCTTACTATTTTCATAGCAGAACCACGACCTGAAATTATCTGTCCACTTACCTATTTACTTACTTATGTTCTAGCTTCTAGAAAACAAGTTCCCTAATAGCAGAGCCCTTAATTTTCCTGTCTTAATCACTTTTGGATCTCTAACATTTAGAGCAGTAGCTGGCACATCATACCTGCTCAAATATTTGGTGAATAAATTAAGTACAAGAGGAATTCAGAGAAGAAATAAATATAGCTTCATTAAGAAACTATAAAGAATTGTGCCCTAATTGCTGGGTAGGATTTGAATAGCCAGAAAGAGGAAGAAAAGGAAGTGAGACAGGGAGCAGTGTTAACATTTTACTTTAGGGAAGCAGCCTTAGGAAACAAAGGGTTCAAGTTAGAGGGTATTAAATTTCGAACATGTAGGGTGGTGGGGCTGAAAAATGTCGCCTGCCATATCAGTAAACAAAGGATGTTGCAGCCATCAAGCCCTCAGCCACTGCAGCCACCCCTAACTGTGCACCCTGATGGGATTCAGGATGGAGAAAAGCAGGTACTGGCCCTAGATTGTTAAGGTGCATATCGAAGGAATGATTTCAACGAGCCCACACTCTTGCATCTTCCCATACCTAGAGGAGCGCTAAATTCATTAACTTGAGATACCAGGTTTTCTTTAATTCACAGTAATCTTTTGATGTTCTGTTTTTGTTGCAAAAACTCCTGTGTATCCTGGCTCCTCCCTTACCTCTTTGGAGCACTCCCTCAGAGCGATCTGAGAGGCTGTCTTCCGGGCTTAAGTCCTTAGAAACTCTGCCCAATAGAACATAATTCTCAACTTTTAGGTTGTACATTTTTTTCAGTTGACAGTGGGGACAGATTAGAGACAGTCTTGAAAATCACAAGGCGTAGTCTAGACTATGTCTGACAACCATCGAGGGTCCTTATGAGTTCCTGATTCAGAGACAGACATGGAGAAGGTAGAATTTTAGAAAGATGACTTCGGGAGGTACAGGTCCACAATCTCTTATCTGAAACCCTTGAAGCCAGATGTGTTTTGGAATTCAGAGTGCTTCACATTTTAGAAAGAACTATGGTATGTGTACCATATATTACAAAACACACCCAGTGCGATCTGGGCTGGCACCCTAAATCAAATGCATTCAAGGTTAGCAGGGAAACATGAATACTCCACAAGACAGGATAAGTAAAGATTATATACAGCCTCAAGCCAGGCTGGATTTCGGGACCAAATGATAAAATTCTGTTTTCAGAACTTTCAGATTTTAGCATTTCAGAGAAGGGTTGTAGGCTGTAATATTCAGGATAGACTGAGGAAGGAATCAAAGGCTAAAAAGGCAGCTTGCAGAGATCAGCAAGTTGGATCTACTCTACCTAAATACTAGCCACCATTTACTGAGCATTTATTATATGCCGGGCACTATGCTAAGAGCTTTACATGCATTGCCTCATTTAAATACTCACAGCAATCCTATGATATAGGAATTTATTGTCCTATTTGGCAGATCAGGGAATCAAGGTTTGCAGGCATTAAGTTACTTGCCTAAATGCACAAAGATAATTAATTACTCAGTTGGAATTAGCATTTAGGTCTGAGTAGAACCCAAGCTCTAAAACCTCTATCTATATTCTGAAATCTGTCTTCATCTTATATAACACATATATGATGCAGTGTCTTCATCATATATAACAATACTGGTTAGAGTGCAAGTTCTCTTTCAATCTCAGCCTTTCCATGTAGACTTTGCTCTGCTTCAGGCGCTCACCCCTCACCTGCTCCTTCATCTGCCCATCTCCTACTCACCCTTTCTGGTCTCAGTTGAGCTGAAGTTGGTCCTGTTATCATCTCCCATGGTTCCTGACTTCTTTTACCCCAATTATCAAATTATAATTCCCTATCAATGCCAGTCTTCTGGCTATACTGTAAACTCAGTGTAGTAAGGACTAGGTCTCTCTTGGTCCCCACTGTGTCCTCAGTTTTTTGCACTGTTTCTAGCACAGAGCTGCACTCAAACCTGTCATGATTTACTGAATTGGAGATGCAAACAGAGAAGAGAGATAGAGAGAGATCCAGTTGTGAGGTGATAAGAGTTTAGACTATGATAGTAGCAATAGGAATAGAGAGAAGGCAGTTACTATATATAATTTTGTTTAAAATTATGCATGTTTTTGAGGCAACTATACCCAGACATATGATTGCTGCTTGTATTAAATGGAGTAATTTAATATCTGTTGTTGTGATTACTATCTTTATAACACACAAATAACCTCTAAATGGCTATGATTATCACTCTGGAGATATTTCACCTCATTTATCTACTTCAAGTACCTTTTATAAATAACCACATCATTTAGTTTTCTGACGTAGCTGCAAAATTAATCTGACAAAACAAAATAATTCACTCCTCTATAAAGATTCAAGAGTATGAATTGCCTAAAGCTGAAAATTATACCTGAGTTGTGAATAAGGTATTATTACAACATACTTTTTGTACATTGTAATAATACATATAATAACATAATATCTTAACATGACATCATAATAATAATAACATAATAATAACATACATATGTTTAGGAAAAGATAACTAAAGTGAACCAATGATTTAATTTCACAATTAGTACTTTTAATTAATATTCTTGAATTTGCAAACAATTCCCAATTCAGGAACAGGTTGTGGTCTAAAAGTTCAATTGTGTGGCAGTTGTTTAGCTCCTGGAACACAGGTTTCCAAAGGTGCAACTAGTAAAACTGGCTTCCAAAGTGAAAGTGGACAACCTTCTCCCCACAGAAAACAAAACAGTTTATTCGGACTCATACAGGAAGGATGTTTAAAATAACTAATTATAACAAATATTGAACACTTAAAAACTTAAGCAAAACATAATTATATGATAGACAAAAATGATTTAAAATTTCAGAAAACTTCAAAAGGATCTTTCGAAGAATTTAGGATTAGCAAAAAATTATCAAATTTGGTAACCTTCAATTTTTTCCCCATTGGCTTAAGATTCTATGCTGATTACTGATAACTCCCTTTAAAACTTCTGTCCTATAGCGTTCCTTAAATGGTTTTTTACTTAGTTTCCATTTAGATGAGGAATTCCATCTTGAGATAGTGACAGAAATTCTGTCAAAATAACACATTGCAGAAAAATTTCATTTATGTCACTGTTTTACAAATAGTATCATAACAAACTAACAGGTAGTTTTAAATTCTTGACTGTTTTTGTGATTTTAGGCAAAGCATCAATTGTATTAATGTTTATTCTGATAAACCTCAAATTTCTTCCACTCTAACAGTGTTTTTCACAATGGACTCTTCACGTTTTGAATTAACTGAGGTGGAGTTAGGAACTACAACTATTAAACAACAAGGTCCCACTGTATAGCACAAGGAACTATATTCAATATCCTGTGATAAACCATAATGGAAAAGAATATATATGTATGTATGCATGTATGTATCTATATAGTAAGTCCCCTACATATAAACCTTCAAGTTGCGAACTTTCAAAGATGCGAACATGCGTTTGCATGTCCAATCACATAAGTTAGACCATATGTCTGACGTACACTGTCACATGTGTGCATCCTCTACAAGTGGTTGTGCTTTTGTGTACTTTACTGTACAGTACTGTATAGATACAGTAGTATGGTATCTTTATTTCAAGCCCAGGATGTCTGGAAGCAAGTGTAAAAGCAGCGGTATATGGCCAATTGTGTTAGTTGGGTACAAAGGCTAACTTGGTTGGACTTACAAACAAATTGGACTTACAGACGCTCACCTAGAACGGAGCTTGTTTGTATGTAGGGGACTTATATAAGTTTAGATTCATAGTTGTAGTTTTTTTTAAATTTTATTGACGTATACTTGATTTACAATGTTCTGTTAATTTCTGCTGTACAGCAAAGTGACTCAGATATATATATATTAAAAAAAAACTACAACTATAAAACTAAACTAAACCAGCAACTATACTTAGCCTCTGAAGCCTTGTATGTAACGTGTAACCAATTTACCAATTACAAGATAAAATAAAGATTAACTGTATGTCCTTTTGCCTGAAAAAGTATAGGCAACTCAAGAACTACCATAATGGCCCTTACACATGAACAGGTCAAAGCAGATGATTCAAACTTTCTTTTTTTTTTTTAATTTGGATTATTTTTTAATTTAATTTTATTTTTTTATACAGCAGGTTCTTATTAGTCATCCATTTTATACACATCAGTGTAAACATGTCAATCCCAATTGCCTAATTCATCACACCACCATCCCGACCCCGCCCTCAGCTTTCCCCCCTTGGTGTCCATATGTTTCTTCTCTACATCTATGTCTCAACTTCTGCCCTGCAAACCGGTTCACCTATACCATTTTTCTAGGTTCCACAAACATGCGCTAATATACGATATCTGTTTCTCTCTTTCTGACTTATTTCACTCTGTATGACAGTCTCTAGATACATCCAAGTCTCAACAAATCACCCAATTTCATTCCTTTTTATGGCTGAGTAATATTCCATTGTATATATGTACCACTTCTTCTTTATCCATGCATCTGGCAATGGGCATTTAGGTTGCTTCCATGACCAGGCTATTGTAAATAGTGCTTCAATGAACATTGGGGTGCATGTGTCTTTTTGAATTATGGTTTTCTCTGGGTATATGCCCAGGAGTGGGATTGCTGGATCATATGGTAATTCTATTTTTAGTTTTCTAAGGAAATTCCATACTGTTCTCCATAGTGGCTGTATCAATTTACATTCCCACCAATAGTGCAAGAGGGTTCCCTTTTCTCCACACCCTCTCCAGCATTTGTTGTCTGTAGATTTCCTGATGATGCCCATTCTAACTGGTGTGAGGCGATACCTCATTGTAGTTTTCATTTGCATTTCTCTAATAATTAGTGATGTTGAGCACCTTTTCATGTGCTTCTTGGCCATCCGTATGTCTTCCTTGGAGAAATGTCTATTTAGGCCCTCTGCCCATTTTTGGATTGGGTTGATTGTTTCTTTAATATTGAGCTTCATGAGCTGTTTATATATTTTGGAGATTAATCCTTTGTCCGTTGATTCCTTTGCAAATATTTTCTCCCACTCTGAGGGTTGTCTTTTCGTCTTGTTTATGCTTTCCTTTGGTGTGCAAAAGCTTTCAAGCTTCATTAGGTCCCATTTGTTTATTTTTGTTTTCATTTCTATTACTCTAGGAGGTGGATCAAAAAAGATCTTGCTGTGATTTATGTCAAACAGTGTTCTTCCTATGTTTTCCTCTAAGAGTTTTATACTGTCCAATCTTACATTTAGGTCTCGAATCTATTTTGAGTTTATTTTTGTGTATGGTGTTAGGGAGTGTCCTAATTTCATTCTTTTACATGTAGCTGTCCAGTTTTCCCAGCACCACTTACTGAAGAGAATGTCTTTTCTCCATTGTATATCCTTGCCTCCTTTGTCATAGATTAGTTGACCATAGGTGCGTGCGTTTATCTCTGGGCTTTCTATCTTCGTCCATTGATCTATGTTTCTGTTTTTGTGCCACTACCATATTGTCTTCATTACTTTATTACTGTATCTTTGTAGTATAGTCTGAAGTCAGGGAGTCTGATTCCTCCAACTCCATTTTTTTCCCTGAAGACTGCTTTGGCTATTCGGGGTCTTTTGTGTCTCCATACAAATTTTAAGATTTTTTGTTCTAGTTCTGTAAAAAATGCCATTGGTAATTTGATAGGGATTTCATTGAATATGTACATTGCTTTGGGTAGTATAGTCATTTAAACAATATTGATTCTTCCAATCCAAGAACATGGTATATCTCTCCATCTGTCTGTATCACCTTTAATTTCTTTCATCAGTGTCTTATAGTTTTCTGCATACAGGTCTTTTGTCTCCTTAGGTAGGTTTATTATTTAGGTACTTCATTCTTTTTGTTGCAATGGTAAATGGGAGTGTTTCCTTAATTTCTTTTTCAGATGTTTCATCATTAGTGTATAGGAATGCAAGAGATTTCTGTGCATTAATTTTGTACCCTGCAACTTTAGCAAATTCATTGATTAGCTCTAGTAGTTTTCTGGTGGCATTTTTAGGATACTCTATGTATAGTATCATGTCTTCTGCAAACAGTGACAGTTTTACTTCTTCTTTTCCAAATTGTATTCCTTTTATTTCTTTTTCTTCTCTGACTGCTGAGGCTAGGACTTCCAAAACTATGTTGAATAATAGTGGTGAGAGTGGACATTCTTGTCTTATTCCTGATCTTAGAGGAAATGCTTTCAGTTTTTCACCATTGTGAATGATGTTTGCTGTGGGTTTGTCATATATGGCCTTTATTATGTTGAGGTACGTTCCCTCTATGCCCACTTTCTGGGGAGTTTTTATCATAAATGGGTGTTGAATTTTGTCAAAAGCTTTTTCTGCATCTATTGAGATGATCATATGGTTTTTCTTCTTCAATTTGTTAATATGGTGTATCACATTGATTGATTTGCATATATTGAAGAATCCTTGCATCCCTGGGATAAATCCCACTTGACGATGGTGTATGATCCTTTTAATGTGTTGTTGGATTCTGTTTGCTAGTATTTGGTTGAGGATTTTTGCATCTATTCATCAGCGATATTGGTCTATAATTTTCTTTTTTTGTAGTATCTTTGCCTGCTTTTGGTATCAGGGTGATGGTGGCCTCATAGAATGAGTTTGGGAGTGTTCCTTCCTCTGCAATTTTTTGGAAGAGTTTGAGAAGGATGAGTTTTAGCATTTCTCTAAATGTTTTATAGAATTTACCTGTGAAATCATCTGCTCCTGGACTTTTGTTTGTTGGAAGATTTTTAATTACAGTTTCAATTTCATTACTTGTGATTCACCTGTTCATATTTTCTATTTCTTCCTGGTTCAGTCTTGGAAGGTTATACCTTTCTAAGAATTTGTCCATTTCTTCCAGATTGTCCATTTTATTGGCATAGAGTTGCTTGTAGTAGTCTCTTAGGATACTTTGTATTTCTGCAGTGTCTGTTGTAACTTCTCCTTTTTCATTCCTAATTTTATTGATTTGAGTCCTCTCCCTCATTTTCTTGATGAGTCTGGCTAATGGTTTTTCAATTTTGTTTATCTTCTCAAAGAACCACCTTTTAGTTTTATTGATCTTTGCTATTGTTTTCTGTTTCATTTACTTCCGCTCTTTATGATTTCTTTCCTTCTGCTAACTTTGGGTTTTGTCTGTTCCTCTTTCTCTAGTTCCTTTAGGTGTAAGTTTAGATTGTTTATTTGAGATTTTTCTTGTTTCTTGAGGTAGGCTTCGATAGCTATAAAATTCCCTCTTAGAACTGCTTTTGCTGCATCCCATAGGTTTTGGATTGTCCTGTTTTCATTGTCATTTGTCTCTAGGTATTTTTTGATTTCCTCTTTGATTTCTTCAGTGATCCCTTGGTTATTTAGTAACATATTGTTTAGCCTCCATGTGTTTGTGTTCCTTACATTTTTTTCCCTGTAACTGATTTCTAATCTCACAACGTTGTGGTCAGAAAAGATGCTTGATATGATTTCAATTTTCTTAAATTTACTGAGGCTTGATTTGTGACCCAAGATGTGATCTATACTGGAGAATGTTGTGTGCGCACATGAGAAGAATATATAATCTGCCGTTTTTGGATGGGATGTCCTATAAATATCAATTAACTCTATCTGGTCTATTGTGTCATTTAATGCTTCGTTTCCTTATTTATTTTCATTTTGGATGATCTGTCCATTGGTGTAAGTGAGGTGTTAAAGTCCCCCACTATTAATGTGTTACTGTCGATTTCCTCTTTTATAGCTGTTAGTAGTTGCCTTATTTATCAAGGTGTTCCTATGTTGGATGCATATATATTTATAATTGTTATATCTTCTTCTTGGAATGACCCCTTGAACATTATGTAGTGTTCTTCCTTGTCTCTTGTAACATTCTTTATTTTAAAGTCTATTTTATTGGATATGAGAATGTCTACTCCAGCTTTCCTTTGATTTCCCTTTTCATGGAATATCTTTTTCCATCCCCTCACTTTCAGTCAGAATGTGTCCCTAGGTCTGAAGTGGGTCTCCTGTAGACAGCATATATATGGGTCTTGTTTTTGTATCCATTCAGCAAGCCTGTGTCTTTTGGTTGGAACATTTAATCCATTTACGTTTAAGCTAATTATCGATATGTATGTTCCTATGACCATTTTCTTAATTGTTTTGGGTTTGTTTTTGTAGGTCCTTTTCTTCTCTTTTGTTTCCCACTTAGAGAAATTCCTTTAGCATTTGTTGTAGAGCTGGTTTGGTGGTGCTGAATTCTCTTAGCTTTTGCTTGTCTGTAAAGCTTTTGATTTCTCCATCAAATCTGAATAAGATCCTTTCCAGGTAGAGTAATCTTGGTTGTAGGTTCTTCCCTTTCATCACTTTAAGTATATCATGCCACTCCCTTCTGGCTTGTAGAGTTTCTGCTGAGAAATCAGCTGTTAACCTTATGGGAGTTCCCTTGTATGTTATTTGTCATTTTTCCCTTGCTGCTTTCAACAAATTTTCTTTGTCTTTATTTTTTGCCAGTTTGATTACTATGTGTCTTGGCGTGTTTCTCCTTGGGTTTATCCTGTATGGGACTTGCTGCACTTCCTGGACCTGGGTGGCTATTTCCTTTCCCACGGTAGGGAAGTTTTCGACTATAATCTCTTCAAATATTTTCTCTGGTCCTTTCTCTCTCTCTTCTCCTTCTGGGAACCCTACAATGCAAATGTTGTTGCATTTAATGTTGTCCCAGAGGTCTCTTAGGTTGTGTTCATTTCTTTTCATTCTTTTTTCTTTATTCTGTTCCACAGCAGTGAATTCCAGCATTCTGTCTTCCAGGTCACTTATCCATTCTTCTGCCTCAGTTATTCTGCTATTGATTCCTTCTAGTGTAGTTTTCATTTCATTTATTGTATTGTTCATCTCTGTTTGTTTGTTCTTTAATTCTTCTAGGTCTTTGTTAAACATTTCTTGCATCTTCTCGATCTTTTCTTCCATTCTTTTTCCGCTGTCCTGGATCATGTTCACTATCATTATTCTGAATTCTTTTTCTGGAAGGTTGCCTATCTCCACTTCATTTAGTTGTTTTTCTGGGGTTTTACCTTGTTCCTTCATCTGGTTCATAGCCCTCTGCCTTTTCATCTTGTCTGTCTTTCTGTGAATGTGGTTTTTGATCCACAGGCTGCTTCTGCTGTCTGCCCTCTGGTGGATGAGGCTATCTAAGAGGCTTGTGTAGGTTTCCTGATGGGAGGGACTGGTGGCGGGTAAGGCTGACTGTTGCTCTGGTGGGCAGAGCTCAGTAAAACTTTAATCTGCTTGACTGCTGATGGGTGGGGCTGGGTTCCCTCCCTATTGGTTGTCTGGCCTGAGGCAACCCAACACTGGAGCCTACCTGGGCTCTTTGGTGGGGCTAATGACAGACCCTGCGAGGGCTAAAGCCAAGGAGTACTTCCCAGAACTTCTGTTGCCAGGGTCCTTGTCCTCAAGGTGAGCCACAGCCACCCCCCCACCTGCCTCTGCAGGAGACCCTCCAACACTAGCAGGTAGGTCAGGTTCAGTCTCCCCTGGGGTCACTGCTCCTTCCCCTGGGTCCCGATGAGCACACTACTTTGTGTGTGCCCTCCAAGAGTGGAGTCTCTGTTTCCCCCAGTCCTGTTGAAGTCCTGCAATCAAATCCCACTAGGCTTCATAGTCTGATCCTCTAGGAATTCCTCTTCCCGTTGCTGGACCTCCAGGTTGGGAAGCCTGGCATGGGGCTCAGAACCTTCACTCCAGTGGCTGGACTTCTGTGGTATAAGTGTTCTCCAGTCTGTGAGTCACCCACCCAGCTGTTATGGGATTTGATTTTACTGTGATTGCGCCCCTCTTACTGTCTCATTGTGGCTTCTCCTTTGTCTTTGGATGTGGGGTATCTTTCTTGGTGAGTTCCAGTGTCTTCCTGTCGATGATTGTCCAGCAGCTAGTTATGATTCTGGTGTTCTCACAAGAGGGAGTCTCTTTTTTTTTAATATTGCAAAATCACAGACACTTTTCAGTCAAACAATTTTGATGTGAAAAACCGTTCTTGGGGGGCTTCCCTGGTAGTGCAGTGATTAAGAATCCACCTGCCAGGCTTCCCTGGTGGTGCAGTGGTTGAGAGTCTGCCTGCTGATGCAGGGGACACGGGTTCGTGCCCCAGTCCAGGAAGATCCCACATGCCGAGGAACGTCTGGGCCCATGAGCCATGGCCGCTGAGCCTGCACGTCCAGAGCCTGTGCTCCGCAACGGGAGAGGCCACAACAGTGAGAGGCCCCCGTACCGAAGAAGAAAAAAAGAGAATCCGCCTGCCAATGCACTGGACATGGGTTCAAGCCCTGGCCAGGGAAGATCCCACGTGCCACGGAGCAACTAAACTCGTGAGCCACAACTACTGAGCCCATTCTCAGCAACAAAAGAAGCCACCGCAATGAGAAGCCCGCACACTGCAACGAAGAGTAGCCCCCACTCGCCACAACTAGAGAAAAGCCCGCGTGCAGCAACAAAGACCCAGTGCAGCCAAAACTAAAAATAAATAAAATAAATAAATTTAAAAAACAAGAAGAAGTTCTTGGGGCTTCCCTGGTGGCGCAGTGGTTAAGAATCCACCTGCCAATGCAGGGGACACAGGTTCGAGCCCTGGTCCAGGAAGATCCCACATGCCGCAGAGCAACTAAGCCCGTGAGCCACAACTACTGAAGCCTGTGCGCCTAGAGCCCATGCTCTGCAACAAGAGAAGCCACTGCAATGAGAAGCCCACGCATCACAACGAAGAGTAGCGCCCGCTCGCTGCAAGTAGAGAAAGCCCGTGCGTAGCAACGAAGACCCAACACAGCCAAAAATAAATAAATAAATTTATTTTTAAAAAAAGAATTATTTTTTTCCCTTTTCACCTAGACTTTAAGACAACAGTGGTGTCTCCTATCCATCAATATATAGATCACATGTTACACAAAGCTGGAAAATATGATGGGGCTTCTGCATCTTGTTTGACCAACAAAGGCTGCTGACCAGCAGAATCAAGTTCTTTGCTGGGGGTGCCTAAAAACCAGTAAGAGATACATATACATCTCTGCTCATAATACTCCAGCCATGTTAAACTTGCCAATAACACTCAGATATCAATGAGAGGTGCTCTTTGATAAAACAGAGAAAGTCTAAGTTATAAAGGGTAATTTGAGAAGTTCTGAACTTATTTTAATAACATTTGTTCAAATTTCTATTTTCCTCACTGCTGAGTAATTTGGCTTGATAACAGGTTAGTCAATTAGAGATTGGGAAGGTTGAAAAACGTTGCTATGCAACTGATGGAAAGATTTATAATCAGTAGATCACTGAAGTACAAATATAGGTGTGCTTTAAGATTTATAGAATTTCTCTTACTGTACTGTCATGAATTCTAGCCCCAAATGAATGAGCCAGCATCAAAACCATAGCCAGGTTTTTGACAAAATTCCTTGAGTTCTCTTCAAGTATCATTCTATTTGCGAACAGTGTTATACTTATTTTTAACAAAATTACTTATTTAACCACCATGTCATCAATAATATTGAAGTCTTGGCCAAACAGGGGCCCTTTATAGCCCTGAAGCAACATATAGACTCAGTTCTGCTACTATATTTTGCTACAGAGACAAAGTTCTCAATGATGGTTGAATTCCCAACTCAGTTTACAAACTCTTATTTCATCTATAATACATTTTCAGATTAGCACTAGTAGTAGTATTCCAACTGCATCCTCCTTTGAAACACTTTCTGTAGAAAATATATATTCTAACCCAGGATGTGAAAAACTTGGTTTTCCCTTTCTGCAGGCAGGGCTAGCTACCCTAGCAATGGTACTTAAGGGGATAGAAGAGAGACAACTGGCCACTTACTTCAGTATAAGGGTTTAGAGAGTAACACAGGAGGGGTTGAAGCTCCTGGAGTATCTTAACTGGGAAACCGAGGGCAATATGCACCCCTTCCATTAAAAAAAAAAAAAAATTGTCCTGGGACCTAACTCTCTTCATAAGGGCTGCCTCTAGAGTACTTACAGTGAATCTGTTCAAGTACAAACTTGACCTACCAAGTTGAAGTCTCTCCATTTTCAGATATCCACTGAGTTCTTAATATCTCAAATTTCACAAACTATGCACAAGTGCCTTCCTAGGTGAGTTCTTAAACAGTAACCATTTATTTTAGGAAGGTACTAGAATGACCTCCTCCCTTTCTAGTAATAACATAATATAATGTGCCAAGAGAGGCGTTTTCTTTTACATAAAATGCAGAAATGAAACTTTATGTAGGCCCAAAGCTACAGTGACTAAACATGAACATGTAAGCCATAGACATTAAAAGGGAGGCAAAGTTGTAAAACTCAAAAGTCAATGAAGCATGGTGTCTGCCAACGATGCTGAGTGCTTGCCTCAGCGAGAGTATGCTTTAAAGAACCTGGAAACATCACAAAAGTGGCATCTTTTTTTTTTTTTTTAAATTCCTAGAGGGTATCATTCCTGATGTCACTCCCAAGGTCTTAGGTCAAACCTTGATTATAGCATTTTATCAAAGTATGTAATTTCCCACTAGAGAGTATGAATTTCCTAAGGTAGGGACTGGCTCTTAAATAGTTTGGGGTATGTGATATAAATGGGTAAAAGATGGCCTCTGTATATTGGCCCTATGTTGTCTACCTCTTTACAGCAGCTAATACCCATTAAAAGTCCACAAGTACCAAATGCAAATTTCTACACATCCAATTGGTTTTTTTTGTTTTGTTTTGTTTTTTGTTTTAGCGATACGCGGGCCTCTCACTGTTGTGGCCTCTCCCGTTGCGGAGCACAGGCTTCCAGAGGCGCAGGCTCAGTGGCCATTGCTCACGGGCCCAGCCGCTCTGCGGCATGTGGGATCTTCCCGGACCGGGGCACGAACCCGTGTCCCCTGCATCGGCAGGCGGACTCTCAACCACTGCGCCACCAGGGAAGCCCCACCCAATTGTTTTAAATATCACCCCAATAAGCAGATTTTTCAGCCATTAGAACCTGCCTGGTTTGCATACACTGTGAAACTACACCCAACATCTGCTGGCCAAAGATAAAATAATCCCTGTAGCTATAAAAAACCGCAATCACTGCTGTCCTCTGGAGCTCTCTGACCCAAAGATTCCCCATTGTGCTGCTGAGGGACATCATCTACACACATATGCTCCCTCTCTGATCCTCCTCACCCCAAGGTGTTCCCTTGCCCTCCCCCCCTTCTGGGTAGTGAATGACCCCCCTGCTGTTGTCTCTGGAAGGTCTCAGGCTATGAGGGGGCTTCCCCCACTGCAAATCTGCCAAAGCATCACCCAAATAAAGCTCACTGTGTACTACTGTCATCTTGTGGTCATATCTATTTTCCTTGATCAGCCCCCAAATCCCTCAAATTCACTATACGATACCTAGCTAATGGCCCTTGGAGCAGCTACACATTTCTTAAAATGAATTACTGGAAGCTGGTAATTTCTCAATTTAAATAGGATCTCTCTCAGGTTTGATAATAGCCCTTCCCACCACTGGAACTGTCCATCACATAAAGAACCTCTGAGACAGAACACTGGTTGTCACAAAGCTGAAATGGTAAGAGAGGAGAAGTGATAGGAAGCTATAATATGGATGCCAACAACAAAAGCATAATTATAATTACAAAAGCATAATTATAATTATCATTTATTGAGGGGTAACTATGTTCCAAGTACCATACTAAGCATTTTTACATATATTTGAAGATTTAATTTATGCAACAACCCTTAACGTACATTCCATTATTTATCCCCATTTTACAAATGGGGAACCCAAGGCTTATAGATATAATTTAACTTAATCATGGCTCGCAGATGTTAAAAGATGGACGCAAGATAATCCAGACTTGTTATTCTCCAAAGTCAATGCTCTTAAACAATATATCAGAGAAATCACATATTTCTCTGATCACATATCAGAGAAATAGAGCACCTAAGAACTCAATGACAGCTAAAGAAATATCAGTAGCCAAAGAAAAAACAGGGCTGACCTTAGAAAAGAGAGTATATAATAGGCATTTAGGGCCACCACAGCCAACTCAGCTAGAGGGAAAGAGGGTGGGGGGTTAGGAAGTTAGTAATCAAAGAGAACAATATAGAAGAATTTTAAAACCAAGAAAATAAATCTACAGAGAAAAATCCAGACGAGCAAAGAATTACCAGCACCCTAAAAAACATGAAATTAACATTTAACCTTCAAAACATAGTCATTACATTCACTTAAACATATCCTAAGAAATATCTGTAATCTCTATGGTTTCCACTGACCAACCAGACTAGCTGATTAAGTTTACCCACATCCCTACCTATGAGGCCAACAAAAAGTGTGTGTGTGTGTTGATGGGCGAGGGGATCATTCAGGAAGGAATTATTATATATACACACCTCTGGAAGTTACATATTCAGAAACCCTGGGGGGGTGGTTGTTGGAAGGTGACCTCCCCCCTCACCCTAGTTACCTGGTTGCTTGTTAGGTGGGGGAATAAAATAACAAGAAACAAATAGGAAGTTTATTTTAAAAATCAGTGTTTAAATACATTGCAAAATTTAATCTGAATTTTATAAAAACATAAATTAGAAACCAAAGAAAGGGACATCTGGGTCTCTTTTCCTCTTCTGGATATATGGCTTCAAATTCTATCTTCTAATCAAACTGCTACAGTTCAAAGTGCAGTATTTACATCTGAGTCTATTACTACTGCTTCAGCTAGACAGCAACAAGTACAAGAAATGCAATGGAGGGAAGCAGGGAGGGAGGGAAAGTGGGAAGGAGGGGGAAAAAATGAGAAGGAGAGGGAGGGGCAGGGAGAGGGAGGAAAGGATAGAAATGAATGAGACTCTCTTTAACTGCCAAATTGTAGAGGTGACCATTTAACAAGGAATGGTGTTAATTAATCATGTGTATACAAAAAGAAAGAAAAGCTAGACCTAAAGAGAGACAGACCATCACTACTCTTAGTGCTACTAATTAAGATTCACTGAGAACCTACTATGTGCCAGGCACTATTCTTAGTGCTTTAGTTTAATTAATTAATCCCCATAACAAACCTGTAATGTAGATATTAGTATTATCCCCATTTCACTGATTAGAAACCCGAGGGACACAGAACTTAAACAAAACCATTTTATAATATTCTCTGACCTGTATGCAGTATTGCCACGCCAGCTAACAATATACCTTCACAAAGTAATTAGCAAACATAGAACCAGGGATGGTGTGATCCATCACAGTACAGATGGCAGCACCTTACCATCTTCGATAGTTGAAAACCAAGGGAAGTTTTTAAACTGACATCTTAGGTCATTTACATAGTTTAATTTCAGAATTCGAGCAGAGAGCTATGGAGCACAAAGGTCACATGCCTCCCTGATCACTCACATGAACTCAGCCGATATGACTCAGCTTGTGTATAAAAGCTATTGAATTTATTTTCTGACACCAATAACACACAGACCTTTTCAGGTGTTCATTAGTCAGCACTTGACTAACCAACTGTAAAATACAAAATAGTCAGTATGTGACAAAAATGCACTGATGAGCACATATGAGAAGATCTTCCCATGGTGTCTGCATTTAAAAAATACAGAAGGAAAACTTCACGAAATAAATGTTAATGATCTCTATAAAATGAATTCTCAGTTTGGATTTGCATTAAAAAATGTTTACTCTCTTTATTTAAATTATGTAGAAAAAGAATTAGGTACTCCCATCTAACATAAGAAACCCTACAACAGAGATTAAAAACCTTCCCAGTTTCTGCTTTCATCCCCCTAAATTTAGTTTCAGCAACATACAAGATGAGTATTTTAACTTAATCCCTCAAGGACTTGACAATTGGAATATAAATTTAGGAGACGGTCAACAATAAAGAATTCATTCCCTTTGTCCTAGCTTTGTCAAACAGAAGCTTCCCTTGAATTCCAGGAAGAAGGTAGAACCACAAACTTAACAGTCTTACTAAATGGAAACAGGAGGGGGAAAACCAGTACAAAATGAGATCATGTATTTAATATGCTTCTAGTCTCTACATCCAATATGTTTTAAATAAATCATTATAGGGTACAGTTTCAAGGGAGGGGGAAAAACCTGGAACTGAAAATGAATTAGAAAGGATTACTTCAGAAATATCCATTTATAACTGAGTGGTTTGTTGCAAGCCCTCTAGAAGTACATTTATCACGAATAAAATCTGTCAAATTGATGGGAAATTTTCTGCCAAAATCCATGTTGATGTGATCACACAGGACAAATGCAACATTTGTTCTTAGTGAACAGTGACTTGGATTTTCTTCCGCCTTCTCTTCTCCCTGTCAACAGGACCAATGAGAATGTTCCAGCTTAAAGAATACGCGAGGTTATACTAATAAAATAATCCCTAAATTATATTATGTATTTAAAGCATTCTAAAAAGGTTATATCTGAATGTTTACAATAATCAAGGATGGTGACTTCCCTGGTGGTCCAGTGGCTAAGACTCCACGCTCCCAGTGCAGGGGGCCCAGGTTCGATCCCTGGTCAGAGAACTAGATCCCACATGCTGCAACTAAGACCCAACGCAGCCAAATAAATAAATAAATAAATATTTTTTAAAAAAAATCAAGGACGAAAATATCTTAAATATTGTGTGACCAGGCAAAACATCAATGGCAGCTTACTAGAAAGACTGAGAAGTACACTCTCAATCTCCTTACGTATAAGTGATAAATTGCAAGGTTCTCCTTAGCACTAAAATTCTGTTTCTGTTTTAAGTTTCTAGTAAAAATGTGATACATGCTTCAGCTGGAGACATTGATATGTGAGCCCAGAAGGATAAAATTTTGACCAAGGCTGGAAAGGTTGCAATAACCAGAAAGGAACAGATGTATCACATGACCAAGAAGAGAACAGTTAGGAGGAAAAAAATTGGAAACTGGGACAAGCTTTATGTATGCAATTTCTCTGAACTAACCCAGCTCAGTAAAGGAAGGAATTGCCAAACAACTATTGACCATAATAAAAGGAGACTGCCAGACTGAGGTAAAGTAATTGTTGGGTAGGCAGTTTTGACCTAAATCCAAGAGATTATACCTGGAGACTAAGTAAAAAAGTTGCAAGGAGTTAGCTAACATTCAGCCAAGACTGACCAGGTGCTGGGGTGGGGCAAGAGGTAGCGAAAAAGAGAACCATAAAAATCTCGATCACTTTAATTAGCTATGTCAAACCGGTTTGTTTTTTTTCAATGTGTCTAGGACTTCCAGTTCTGCCTAGACTTACCATCCTGCCTGAAACAACCAAAAAATAAAAGAGAGACATAAATATTTCAAACAATGGTTTTCAAGACACTAGACATCAGGCAAGAAGGTCCAGTGATCCCCCAAAGACAGTAAGAAAAAATGAGGCAAGCCCTACAACTGCTCCCACATACTGCTTTGAGAGAGTGGGCAGGTCGTGGCTCAGGGGAGGGACCCAGGCAAAGCTCTACAGACCAGCCACCTGAGTTGAGGAACTGAGAATCCAGGGATACTAGACTGCTGGAGTTCACAAGGCAGTGTGTCAGAAAGGAGAAAGCTACACAGAGACAAAACTTAGCTGACCTGTGGAGGTCCACCCCGCATGTTCAGCAGAGTGCTGAATGGTGCATGTATGTAAGAAAACCACCTGAGGATGGGAAAAGAAAGAACCATCCAAGAAGCTCAGAGAGAGGACATTGCCTGGCACTCACACAGAGCCAGGAAGAAAACCTGTTTTTACCAGCCAGACTGGAAAACCTCATAATTAATGAGGCATTGCATAGAGCTCTCAGAAGGCTCTTATTCAGTAGTAAGAGAATAATTAGCCCTAGACTAAACCTTGCTCTGGTCTTGCCAAACAAATCTTAAAAGCAGGACCCAAAAGGATCAACCTGTTTCCAAGTAACTTAACTACATCCCAGAACAACACTCTAGAATAATTACAGCAATACAAAAATATCCACAATCCAACAAGGTAAAATTCACAAAATCTGGCATCCAATCAAATACTGCCAGGCAGGCAAAAAAGCAGGAATATATGACCTATAATGAAGACAAAAAGAAAACTGACCCAGAACTGACACAGCTGTTAAAATTAACATATAAGGGCACTAAAAGTTATTTTTTAACTTGTATTCCATATGTTTTAAAAGTTAAGTAGAGATATGGCAGATATAAAAAAGACCCAAATTGAACTTGTAGAGATGAAGATTGCAATGTCTGAGCAGAAAAATTCACTAGATAGGATTAATGGCAAATTAGACATTGCAGTAGGAAAGATCGGTGCACTTGAAGACATATGCTGTAGAAATGAAACATATGCTATCCAAAATGAAAAACAGAGAAAAAAGAAACAAAATAAATAAAAATGAAAAGAGCATCAGTAACATGAGGGACAATTTCAAGTAATCAAATATATGTGTAATTGAAATCCCAAAGGAAAAGAGGGTGGGTGAATAACAAATATTTAAAGATAATAATGGTTAAAAATGTTACAGATACGTTTTTAAAAAAACTATAAACCCACTGATCCAAAGAGCTCAATGAACCCCAGCACAAGAAACATGAAGAAAACTACACCAAGGCACATCTTAATCAAATTACTGAAAACTAGTGATAAAGAGAAAATATTAAAAGCAGCTAAGGGGAGGAAAGAAAGACATGTTACATAAAAGAATGGAAGAAGATAAACCATGCTAACACAAGTCAGAAGAAGGCTAGAGTAGCTATATTTTAATATCAAAGTGGAGTTCACAGCAAAAACATATTACCAGGGATAAAAAGGTCATTTCATAATGATAAAGGGGTCAATGAATCAGAAGGATGTAACAATTCAAATGTTTATGCCTGTAATAACAGAACTTCAAAATACATGAAGTAGAAACTGATAGAAATGCGAGGAGAAACAGACAAATCTATAATTCTAGTCAGAGATTTCAATATCCCTCTCTCAATAATTGGTAGAACAAGTTGACAGAAAATCAGCAAGAATATGGAGGAGTTGAACAACACTATCAATCAACATGATCAGATTGACATTTTTAGAACATTCCACCCAACAACAGAATACACATTCTTCTCAAGTACACATGGTACATTTACCACAAAGTCTCAATAAACTTGAAAGTATTCAAGTCATACAAAGTATATTCTCTGACCACAGTACAATTACATTAGAAATCAAAACCAAAGACTTCTGGAAATTCTCCAAATATTTGGAATGAAATACACTTCTAAATAACAGATGAGTCAAAGAAGAAAGCAAAAGAGAAATTAGAAAGTATTTTGAACTAAAGAAAAAGAAAATCACAACATATCAGAATTTGTGGGATGCTACAAAAGCAAGAACTAGGGGGAAATCTATAACAAAAACAACATTTATATTAGAAAATAAGAGAGTTCTCAAATGAATGACCTTAGCTGCTGCTTTAAACGAATAGAAAAGGAAGAGCAACTGAAACCCAAAGCAAGCAGAAGAAAGGAAATCATAAAAGTCAAAATGGAAATCAATAAAATAGAAAAACAATATAGAAAAATCAATAAAACCAAAAGTTGTTTAAGAAGATCCATAAAACTGATTTTTAAAAAAAGAGAGAGGAGACCCACCACACTATGGCTTCACTGGTGTATTCTACCAAAATCAATTATACAGAAATGCTTTCAGAAAACTGAAAGAAAATGCAAACCGATTCTTGGTTTGGGACGAAGGGGAAAGGGAGGGACTCACAAAGGGCATAACCCCTTTGTGGGAAGGGGTGGATACACGTTCACTATCTTTTTTTTTTTTGGAAAGGTTGAGATTCTTTTTTTTATTATTATTATTATATTTTATTTGTGGCTGTGTTGGGTCTTTGTTGCTGTGCACAGGCTTTCTCTAGTTGCAGAGAGCAGGGTCTACTCTTCTCATTGCAGTAGCTTCTCTTGTTGGGGAGCACGGGCTCTAGGCACGCGGGCTTCAGCAGTTGTGGCTCGTGGGCTCTAGAGTGCACGATCAGTAGTTGTGGCGCATGGGCTTAGCTGCTCCGCAGCATGTGGGATCTTCCCAGACCAGGGATCGAACCCGTGTCCCCTGTGTTGGCAGGCAGATTCTTAACCACTGCGCCACCAGGGAAGTCCCACATGTTCACTATCCTGATTGAGGTGATGGCTTCACAGTGTGCACATATGCAAAACTTGGCAAGCTGTACACTTTAAATACGTCTGGTTTGTTGTATGTCAATTACACTTCAATAAAGCTATTTAAATAGATTGATAGAATAGACAGATAGATAAATGACTATAAGTAACCAACTTACCTCCATTTACAAGGTGTGAAAAAAATAACAGGACTGAATTTATTCTTTAATATACTAGAATGTACATATTCAAATCACCTGTTCCCTTTCAAATATCATAAAATCTGATTACCAATGCAAGTACTCAAACATATGCCAGACTCAAAGTAAAATGTGACCTTGAATGTGGCTTTCTATGTCTCTTATAAACTGGTTCTGAATATAGTTCCCAAACATTCCAAAAGGCATTCTGAGAAAATGGTAGCAGCATCATTACAAAATAAAAACAAAACCCCTATCACCCAGGGTGACCACACTAAGGGGCAACAATTGAACGTATTTACAAGGATTTGTGGACTTTAATCTATTATAGCCTTAGTCTATCATCTGTAATCTGAGATTTTTTCTAACACTTTGACAGAACAGGTTTTACACCCTAACCAGATGACTGAAAGAGTTTTATGGTTGACTCAGTTCAAAAGAAAGGTACCCAAAATACATAAAAGGGTCTAGGTTGTGCCTTTTGTTTTGGAGCCATGTCAGAAGACATTTAAAAAAAAAAGAAAAAAGATAGTCCAAAAGTAAAGGAGACAATGGAGGAATGTTATGTTTATGAAGTAATTTCTGTGATAAGATTCCTACTTTTGGCTATGTTTAAATATACACTGAGTAGCAATCACTCCCTCAAACACTCATCTTTTCTCATCAATAATCAAACATGAAGACACTTATTTTAATTATGTATCAAACTTCTCGAAAAATACTCTGGCTTAGGTCATGGAAGCTTAAAATAGAAATAAACATGAGGCAAAGCATCACATTACATCTTACACATGTCCCACTTCCTCTTAACTATGACTGCTTAATTCCAATGATGACAGAGAATCAATCTTCACTGTTTAATCGATATTGCCATGTGGAAGCATATATAATCCAGCCAAAACAAGTGAAGTTTTGCAATCAGTGTCCCTAGAGTGTGACTTTCAATGAGATTTGGCTCCATTAATAGCTTGCATCATTATTCAATAATTGTTGCCCTGAATTGAAAATCTTTGTTCTGAAATTCACTTTCAACTGCAAGGATATTGTGGTGCACAAAAGTGAATGATTCAAATGGATGCTTTGCTCCATAGATTTTTTTTTTCAGGTTAAAATATAATCAAATGATTATCAAAAATAAACTACATACAAGTCTTAAGATTTAAAGTATATGTATTTTTTATTGTGCAATATACATTTATCCTGTAAGAATGCAAGCTAAGTTTTATTTTTTTAATATGTATTTATTTATTTGGGCTGCACCAGGTCTTAGTTGTGGCACGCAGGACCTTCGTTGCAGCATGTTTACTTGTGGCCTGTGGACTTCTTAGTTGCAGCAATGTGTACTCTTAGTTGCAGCATGCAAACTCTTAGTTGCAGCATGCATGTGGAATCTAGTTCCCTGACCAGGGATCGAACCCGGGGCCACTGCATTGGGAGTGCGGAGTCTTACCCACTGGATCACCAGGGAAGTCCCAAGAATGCAAGCAAAGTTTTAATATAGTGATTTTTATAAAACACACAGAAATTTCCACTTCATGATTTAACCATTCATGGCACTCAAGAGAAGTCAGGAATTCTCTCTTGTTTAATAACGACACACTTCTCCAAAAGAATTACCTAATGGGCTTCCCTGGTGGTGCAGTGGTTGAGAGTCTGCCTGCTGATGCAGGGGACACGGGTTCGTGCCCCAGTCCGGGAAGATCTCACATGCCGTGGAGCGGCTGGGCCCGTGAGCCATGGCCGCTGAGGCTGTGCGTCCGGAGCCTGTGCTCCGCAACGGGAGAGGCCACAACAGTGAGAGGCCCGCGTACCGCAAAAAGAAAAAAAAAAGAATTACCTAATAATTTTCTTTGCTTGGTCAACAGCATCACAAATTGATTAATTCGCTTGAAAACATGCTATTTTTAGTGCTTAAAAATACACATACACAAGTATGTGTACCTATGTGTGGATAAACACAGAGACACAGACTTTGGAGTTTAGAGAATTTTTGTGGCTCATCTCTTCTGACCTGAAGTTTCAAGTGGTTTTGCCTATTTTTTCTGCAGTCTTCTAGGTAAAATTCTTCAAGCAAAATAAACTTGCCAAATCAAAACATAATTATCAATCATCATGGAAAAAGAACATTGATGCAATTTATTTATTTACTCATTCATTCATTCATTCAATATATACTTAAGAAATACTTGCTAAAATGCCAGACACTCTGCTAGGTGCTAAAGATAAATTGGTGAGCAAATAATCAAACAGGATCCATGCTTCCATACAGCTTACAAACTTGTGGGAAAGACAGACATTAAAGAATCACACGCACAAACTTCCAATATGCTAAGTGCTATAAAGGAGAGATACATGTGCTATGACAGCATGCAATGGGAAGAAATTACTGAGTCAATGAGGTGATGAGAGAGAACTGAGCTGAGGTCTTAAGGAAGAGTAGAGGTTAACTAGAAAGTAAGTGGGGGCTGTAGGAACGGCCCATGCAAAATTCTTGATATAGCCACTTTAGAAGACAGTTTGGCAGTTTCTTATAAAACTAAACATGGCTAGACATACTCTTACCACTCCTTGGTATTTACCCAAAGGAGTTGACACTTACATCCATACAAAAATCCACACACAGATGTCTTTAGTAGCTTTTTTCATAATTGCCAAAACTTGGAAGCAACCACAACATCCCTAAGTAAGTGAATGGATAAACAAACTCTGGTACATCCAGACAATGGAATATTATTTAGCATTAAAAAGAAATGAGCTATCAAGCCATGAGAAGACATGGAGGAAATATAAATGCATATTACTTAGTGAAAGAAGCCAATCTGAAAAGGCGGCATGCTGTATGAGTCCAGCTACATGACATTGTGGAAAAGGCAAAACTATGGAGACCGTAAAAAGATCATGGTTGCCGGGTGTTAGGGTGGAGGGATGAATGGGCAGAGCACAGACAATTTTTAGGGTGGTGAAACTATTCTGTATGACACTATAATGGTCAATACATGTCATTATACATTTGTCAAAACCCATGGAATGTACACCAAGAGTGAAGCTAATGTAAACTGTGGACTTTGGGTGATAAAGATGTGTCAATATAGGTTTCTCATTTGTAATAAATATACCACCCTGGTGCAGGAGGTTGATAGAAGGGGAGGCTGTACATGTGTGGAGGTAGAGGGTATATGGGAACTCTCCATACTTTCTGCTCAATTTTGCTGTGAATCTAAATCTGCTTTAAAAAAATAATAATAAAGTCTATTTTAAAATCAAATAAACACGCACTATCCTTGAGGCAGGAATGAGCCTGACACTGCTGCCAAGACCAATGGTTGCAAAAACTAAGAAGGACATGCTCTCAGAGCAAAGGAAATAAAAACAAAATTAGGAGAGAATGTGTGCATTGAAACAAACTCAAGTTCAGGCTGTGAATTACTCCAGCTCGTCTTTATTATCTCTTCTCACATGCATGAACTTTGAAATATGTACTGGGGTGTGCACGTGCACACACACAAGAATGTGAACAGGAACACACACACACACCCATACCACTCTTCATGGTAAGCAGCCAAACCAATTCAAAGATAAATGATCAGAAAGGGACCGAAAGAGAATCTATGCATAAAATTTACAAAAAATCCAGATGGACTTCAAATGTTGTTCTTCATGGTCTCAAATAAATCACATGTGATCATGTAAAAAGAGATCAAAGAAGGTATACTCTTAAACCAGAAGAACTAAAAACAGTGAGAGCAGTATTGTGATGATAGGCATGGAATGGTGAGGGGTGGCATGAGCTCAACCCTCTTCTATCATAGCAGGAAGTCAATAGATAGTAACTAAGATAGATAAGGTAAGACACAGCAGTATAAGCATACTACTTGGAGATAAGGAGCAAACTACCAGACAAAACAGTTAAAAGGGGTTGCCACTGGTGAACAACACTAGGGATGGAAAGAGATGGGGCATGAGAGGTTACTATTTATTACAAGCCTTTCTGTACCACTGACCTTAATTATATACATATACTGTTTTGATTAACTAAAATCCTTTTAAGAAAAAAAAATTTAAGAAAATAAAATCCTTTTAAGAAAAAATAATGATGAAAGAGAAGGAGGAAGTAAAAACCATGCTGGGAGAGTTCTAGAAAGAAAAGATATAAAATCCACAAAGGAGGCAACAACAATAAAGAGGATAAGACATTTGAAACACAAAGTTAGGAACAAGGTTGATAGGCTTAAGGGAGTCAAATAAAACAAAATTGCAACAAACAATATATCATGATTATAGAGAAGATGACAGATATGGAGAACAAAGGAGAGCCAGAATAGTGAAGTAATGTGGCCAAAGTCACAGAAGTTTCAAGGTTGTTACCCTCACAGCAGCTTTGTAATAAACCCGCTTATTTAGCAGAGTTCAAAATTCTAAGAATTCAATACCTAGCCAGATAATCACTTCTGTTTGTCAAGAATGCTGTCCATTTAGAAGTTTGGGGGTTTTAATTTTGTTTTTACTACAGACTTGTTTTCTATAAAAAGCCCACCTTGATTATATGCAGGAACAGAAAATGCTAGCAAATATTATGACATTTGAGTAGACTGCTGCATCTAAAACTGACTTAGATAAACACAGCAGTAGTAAACTAAAAGAAAAAGTTCTTTCTGAAAAGGAAAAAATTGAGAATTTTTTTTAAAACTGAGACCCATTCTTCTCTACTTCATACAATTTCTCTGATATTTCACCCATTTAAGTATCCAGCTAGCACGGTAACACATAAGCATTCAATCATTTTGAATCAACAAATATTTACCATATACACAAACTATAAAACTACTTTCCCAACCAGTGGCTAATTTTCTCTCATCCTACAGTGGGGAAGTTGAGGAGAGGAATCATGGGGGTGTTATATGTTATCCAAAGATTCACTAGCACTAGCCCTTCAAATCCAGGGCACTAATCCACACAAAGGAACAAGAGAAAAATGGAAATTTCTTTTTTGCTCATCAAAAGCAATCAACTCAAATTTTTAAATATCAGGAAGAACATGGCAGACAGGATGGTGAAGGAGCAATTTGCAGTAAAAATTGTGATATGGTATTCTCCTCTGCATATGAATTCTAACCACTTGACTATTATACATTCTAACATTAAAAAGACATAAAGGATCCTTGGTTAAGTATGTTATTTTTTCAATACAGTAGGGACAAAAGTCAATCCAGCAAACTTCTTGGGACAAATTGCTTTATTCATCCTCCCTTGAAGGCTGAGTCAGATCAGAGTAAGCCTAGGTAGTTGAATGACTGAAAAGAACCGTTAGGATATGGGAAAGGTTCCAGAGTCCCCCTATCAGATCTCACTCATAAATGACACTTAGCAACCTCCCTACTAAAAATCCTACCAAAAATGCAGAATACTGTGATAAATGTCAATGTACAAATATATAGAATCCCTTAAGACTACCTAAGAAGACCACAAAAGTTCCAGGAAGTCTACCCCTGGATAAATTCTTGAAAAAATGCTGTAATTAGACAAGAACTCGATCACTATATATTAAAATCACTGCCTACTTTTTCATTTCCACAAAATAAAATTTCCACATTCAAAAAATGCTTTCATTTCTCATGGAAAGGAAGTCATAATAAATTAATTTGTGATCAGTCAATTTTGAAAAATGAGAATACAATCTGCTTGACTACCGTGGTCATTCAATAAGCAATTTGAAGGCATGTTGGTCCCTCACTATGCCCAGAAATGACAAAGAAGTGACATGCTAACTAGAATTTCATTTCAGAGCATGGAAGATGAGCCTTTACTGTATAGTATTGTACAGACATGAAAAGGTCCAGTGGGTGGTTACTTTTTAAAAGTTGATTAAAGTGAGGAATCATTAAAAGTAAAAATTATCTTCAACATTTTATTGTAACTTACAACATGAAATATACCTCATTCATTAATCTTCTGACGTAGAACTAAGGCCTTTTCTTTTAATATAGGCTCCTTAGCGAGAGTTCAGAGCAGTTTTCCTTTCATAAATCGCACCCTCAATGCATTCCCTACTATTTGCATTTTCTTTAGAAGAGAGAACTTAAATATAGCTGCAAAGCCATAGGAATCCTTTTAGATTTTTGTTATTTTTCCCTAGACTTTCAATTGCCTCTGAAAGTAGACTTTCTGTGCTTAATACAACGGGCAATCTTTTTAGCTGCTTTATTAACTCATGCAAAACACTTCTACTTAATTTTCATAGGAATATCTCTTTTTTCTCACACTCACAGTTCATCAATTTCATGATGTTTAAGTAAATCATATAATTACAATAGCAATTACAGCTCGCAGTATAGGTTTGCGAACAAACAAAGCGACTCTTTGGTAAGCATACAACTCAACAGATAAGAACAGAAGGTAGTTTATAAATTATTAGAAACCAATGCTTTTAATACTATCCATCATTTGCCTCAATAATCAAATTGAGCTTAGAAATTGCATTTCACCATTTGTGGGTAAGAAATATGAAACAATTTTTTATTAGTTAATTGTTGCTTATATTAAGCCATCTTGGAATATACCCTTCACTCAAAAGGTCGTATAAGCAGTCTCAAACTTAGAAGAGTCACTCTTCTGGCCCTGTTTACCTACCCTCAACTCCAGAAGCCTCTCTGCTGCTCTCATGGAAGCAGTCATGAATACAGAGAAGCTCTGAGAGAGATAGGCTCATAAGTGAAGAGGCAAGACTTCCTCTTTCTCAAAAGGAGAAAGAACTTAGAGGTAATTATTCCCAAGTGAAAATATTAAATCAGGGCTGCTGATATAACGACCCACTCCCCTAAAACATTCTTTCATTATCTAACTTTATTCACTTTCCCGTG
Organism: Lagenorhynchus albirostris; assembly: GCF_949774975.1. NCBI lineage: Eukaryota > Metazoa > Chordata > Mammalia > Artiodactyla > Delphinidae > Lagenorhynchus > Lagenorhynchus albirostris. Next base: position 48,749,550 of record NC_083116.1, read on the forward strand.
CTACCTGCTGGATATTTTACCGAGCAATTAATTTTTGTTAACAACCGTCTTAAAAATAACAATAACATTGCACCAGCAGAAATGATTTTAGCATAACTTAGTTCGTTCTGATACTTAGGAGAGAGAAGCTATACGACAGAAATGAGGAGTTTAGGAAGAAAGGGTAATGAATTTTGGAATACTGAGGAACATGGAAGATCTGTGAGGGGGGGATCACAGAAGGAGGGGTGTCATCTGAAGGGAGGGGCACTATTGTATAGAAAAGGGGTACACAAAGGGATTTGGGGAATCCCAAAGATAAAATTCACTAATTTCAAAATATTGCCAACGGTCAGCCCGGTACCTAGAAAAGAGACAGGAAGGATCATTGTTCCTACACTATATGGTACATGATTGCTCCCAGAGTCCAGACTCATACTATTAATAAAACAGGTCATGTGAAATGTACATTAAGTCAGATTTGAAAAGGGGGAGCTACCCTGGGAACCTAACCTCCCTACATAACATGTTCCCAAAGAAACAATGTTTTCAGAGATATAAAAAAAGAAAAATGTCTTACAAACACTTTTTGGAATACAGCGTGTTCCTAGTGTCCACAGTACTAAAGATACTCACAAAGCAAAACTAAAAATGTAGAAGAGATCAAGGAAAGTTACCATTTGCAAGAAAGCAGTGGTTGTCATTAAATCACTGTGTCATCTTGATATGCTACAGCAATGTGTCAACCTTTGCTAACCTTTGATGCTTTAGATAAAAATCTCTCACACTCAAGGGACTTGGATACACCTCTGCCAAGGGATTCTTTGTTCAGTGCCTCCTCCGGGGTTAGGTTAAGGTGACGATGTGCTATTTTCTGTCTATTCCTGCTAGTCACAATTTTGTAGATTTTTTTTTCAGCTTGCATTAGGAAAGCAGGCAGGTTTTTTAATATGCTTTTTCAATCAAAACACATAGATCCAGGACATTCTTATATGCTCCTCTCAGAGTCATCCTCTCCTCTAACACAGTAGGGAGGGTCTCTGCTCCCTAACAAGCTATACCTCAGTACCTAGCAACGATGTCCCACAATCACCTAAAGTTACTGTGTCCAAAACCAAACTCCTCTTCCCACCTACTTCCCTCTCTCCCTACTCCACCATGCCTGTTCTTCCTTCTCCCTTCCAGATCCAACCACAATTCAGTCAGTCACCAAGGTTGGCAGCTTCTACATAACTAAACTTCCTCCTTTTCTCCACCAGTCTTACCAATGTCCTAGTTCAGCAGTTCATTTCTTATCTCTACTATTGTAATAAATTCTCTGGTCTCCCAGCCTCCAATTTCACCTCTTTCCAATCACTTTTCCTCACTATTTTTTAACTTTTGGATTCAGAGTCAAAAACTCAAATGCATACAGATTCTAAGCAGGGGATATAACTGGGTGATGCAGCTCAACTGTAGGAAAGTAAATGTCACCTAACACTAGACCCCAGGATGAAATGCGGTTAAGGGTGGACTGTGGTTAATCTGGGAATACCTAGCCCATTCAAATGGGTACAGTGGACTGCTGACAGTCACATGGGAACATGGGTTCAGTATTATAAAATTACACTGATGTTTCAAGGGAAGCCAGAAATTTGGATTTAAATGTGTAAAATCCCAATTTTTCAGAGCTGGCAAACAAATCAAATTTTCAAAACCATACTGCCAAGACTGCAAGCCAAAACTAAACAAATCTGTGGGCCGGATGTGACTTGCAGGGCTGCCATTTTGCAAACTGTGCATGAGATTATTGGTTCTGCAACTTTAGGGTACAGAATCATCTGGGCAGCTTATCAGTGCAGATTCGCAGGGCCCACACCAAAAGGATTCTCATTCGGTTGGTTCACTGGGGCTCCACAATCTATGTTTTTTAGCAAGCTTTTCTGGTGGCCTTCAGGCAAGTGGTCCTAAAATCACTTTTTCCACGAATCTGTATGAAAGGGAATCTAGAGGATTAGAGGGAATGAGAAGAATAGAAGAATGGAAACTGTATTTCTAATGCATTTAAAAGACTTTAAATACTCTCATTTGCTGTCCCAGGGAAATACAACTTAGCATCATACTTGTTTCAACTTTGAACAATAGTGCTCATTCATAAACACATTTTCAAGTAACATATGAAACCAGTTAGACTTATCAAGAAATTACTTTTTTCAATGTACTGGGCATCTCTCATTAACAGTATGGCAATGGTTATAATTTGCATTAAAATATAAAGTGGTCTTCTAAAAAAATCAGGAACATTTTGTTTACTAAAAAAATCAACTTTAAAAGTTTTATTTGGTTTTTATTATAACTTTTTTTTTTTTTTGGCTGTACCGCGTGGCATGCGGGATCTGTTTTGAATTCTGAATGCATTTTCCCCATGAGGAATGTGGGGGGAGGGAGGAAGAAGTACCTAGTGAGTCAGTTCCTAGTGTATTTCAACCCAAATTATTAATCTTTCCTGTCTCTAAATCCCAGTCATTCATATGGCACTAATCAAATACTGACATGTATACAAGTCATATTCTCCTTATAATATTGTAAGACCCTCGATAACAAGCACCTATATTTCACAACTCTATGTCCTTCAGCATTAAACAGAATATTAGGAAACGGAACTGTACTACAATATTTATCAAATAAGGGAAAACTGTCTAAGGGAAAATGCATCCCCCACTATTAGGCAAGGAGTGGGGAGGGGCAAGTAGCAAAGGAAGAAGTTCAGGCCTCTCATCAGCCCCTACATTTAGGCAATAAAGTCAGATGGTAGGGCGAGTGGGAGAGAGACTTGAGAAGTAAATTGTTTCCAGTGCCACCACATTTATGGAGGTCACTGAGAAAGAAAGAAAACAGAGACTTATTCCTACTCAGGATTGGGTCACCAAGTCCCAAGGCAACATCACTGGGAAGGAGAGGCAAAAAGCCAGGCAATATTTTTGGCTCTCACGTACCAGGGGAGCCCCTGCTCAAGCGCCTTTCATACGGCCATGTATTTATAACTCAGAGAATTCTTGTCCTCAGCTTTGGTAGTAATACTCTTCGCACTTCGAGGCTCAAAAGGGATTCTGCAAGAACCACAAATCTCTCATGAGAAAGTTGTCTAGCAAAGGATGATTCATTTCCTACAGACCGATGTCTTTTTAGAATAATTTTGTAATGCAACAAGGAGCTTGAAAAATTTCCCAGCCTATACCTTGCAAAATAATGTCCTGTTTCTATAGCTACAAACCACTGCACAAAAAAATAATCATTTGCTTTCAGTAAAACAAATGCTAGGTAACATCTCTAAACTCAAGAAAGAGAAAATAACCACAAAACATTCCATTTTGGCCTAAGTATCGATAGCTTTACCCTCAACTAAATGAAAACACTGAATAACAGTTACGTATATAACAGAAAGAGAGTTTACTTTTACTTTTAAGGGAGCAGCTAAACCTCAAAACCCTATACATATTTTTTTAATTTTATGTTCAAATCAACATAATAATAAACACAATGATAATAGATACTATTTCAGTCACATGTTACAAAACCAGTTTTGTGCAAAAACTAGATTTGAACACAGATTAACACATACTTTGATATCCTGGATATGTGAAATCCTTTGCATATGGACAAATTTCCATTCCTCTGGTTCTTATCTCAAATTCATTTGGGCCTCTGCGTAATAAAAGTTTTAAAAGCTGTAGTAATAAAACTAAGTTGACAGTGTCTTTTAATACAAAGCTCACCTGTTTAAGTGAATTATCCTAAGTAGGGGACTTGAGTTCAAATTATAGCCCTTAGACGACTTTGCCATAGTTGGGAGCAATGCATCTCTTCTTACACTGTCCTAGGAGATTCATATGTGAAAATGGAAATAAACAACCAAATCATGACAATACTTCAGTGAGGGTAATTTTACCTAGTTTTGTGCATCATAAATCTTGCAGCTTCTCTGAGATTATTCTGGGGACTGTAATTCAGCCCAGAACAGAACACATCAGTCTGACAGCAGCAGCGTTGTATGTAAGCTACCTGACCTTTACAGCAATATCAATTTGCAAAAAACAAAACAAAAACAAAAAAGCAAATAAAAAACAAAACACGGTATACTTAGAGGCACTGATCTACAGAAGAAGGTGGGAGCGAGGGCCAATTAGGTCGCTACAAAACTGTAAGTTATCAAAGTGCCCTATTTACAGTACATGTTTAATTTCACTAGTTCAAAGCTATCAAATAAAAGCATGCCAGAAGGTATCAGAATTAATAGATGCCTTTCTATTTACACTACAAACAGGCCAATTACCACGGAGTCTTGACAAAAGATTTTAGACTTTGTGATACTTTGAATTATAAAAAGTCTAAAGGAAGGTCTGATTGTAAGGCCTATCGCCTCACTCCCCTGCTTAGATCTCTTCCAGGGTTACAGAATGGGGTCCAAACTGTTTAGAGAAGCATCTGGCCTCATGGTGATGGAGCGGCTCTCTCCCTGCCCACCACTCTCACTTGTACAACTGGGTCTCCCTGGCCTAAAACTCTTAAGGCCTCAAACTTGCCCAAACTCCTTAGCCTCCTGGCAGTGGTGCATACTGTTCTCACTACAGGGAATGCCCCCTCTCCACTCTCCACCATTGTTTGTTTAAGAAGGACTCACTGTACTTTAAGACTCTCTTCTATTGTCAATCTTTCCATGAAGTCGGCACTACATTTGCAGCGCGTTTTGCCTGTGCGGTAGCAGTTACCACATTCCCCCCGCAACCCCGCCACCCCGCCACCCTAGGTCTGTGTTCCTAGCAGGCCAGGACTATTGATTTTAGTACCTTAATAATGCTTAGCACAGTCCTGGGGTGGGTTTCTCTGAAACACTTATTAAATTAGATTAAGCCTTGAACAAGACTTTCAGAGCTAGAACTTTTCCACCTGAGTAGCCTGCCAAATCCTCAGTGGTAAAACGAACCATATTCAGCTCTAAATTAGATGTCTGTGGACAACTCCCAGCCAGGTCCTCTAGCTCTATTCTTTCTCAGCTAACTTAGTCTAACAATGAGGAAATGTGATAAGATACATTTATTAGACTCTTAGTAAGGTTTGTGATAGGAGGAAAAATAAAATATAAAAATACAAAATACGAAGTTGATTTTCATAAAGTAGAAAAATATTATAGTTCATTTCTAAATTTTAAATATAATCTGTTACTTCTGAGAAGGCAGCATGTTATCGTAAAAGAGTGTGTATTTTGGAATCAGAATTAACCTCTCTGAGACTCATTTCCCTTTTTTTTAAAATGTGGGAAATAACTACACTTCCCATATACATTTAGCATAAAAATTAAGTCAGGTGGTAATATAAAGCTCCCAAAACAATGCCTGGAACGCTGTAGGTGCTCAGTGACTGTTAGTTCCCTCTCTCCACCTCACTTACGAGTTGGTGAAAAAATGCTTCATATGATCACCCATATTGGGTTACAAAGCAAGTTTTCACAGCCTTCCTTCCCTCCCAGATCTTGACATTTTCAAATCAACGACTCTTAAAAACAAAAACCTGCTTTTCCGTAACTCTTAACGGCTGTACATGATGATCCCTCTATTGAGAACGTCCTCCCTTTTAAACTTACCAAACTATTCTTCATTCTCCAGGACTCAGATTCCAGTATGGCCTCTGCAAAGTCTCTCCCCTCCCTGCCAGGCTCAGTATGTGACATTCCCAAGAGCACTATGCCCACACCTGTGTATCATAGGACTTACTACTTGAGACTCACCTGTCCCTCTTTTCTCGCTAGGCCACAGGCTCCTCAAGAGTAAGACCTATGTGTAGTTGTGTTTATCCCCTCAGTATGGTGCCTCGTACGTAATGAGGATTTGATGTGTGGAATGATCACACACCATAACATCCATTTATAATGAGCACAACCGTGAACATGGCCACGCGTGTAGCAGAAAGAACTGGTTCTCTATGGGAAATTGCAAGTTGAAGGGGAAGAAGTTGACCATAACACTTTCAATCAGGCAGTTAAGATTTTAAAAATTTATGAAAAAATGGAAGGAAAGTACGTAGATTCACTGTGAAGAGAAAAAAGGATAAGAGGTCATTTCAGGCAGATGGACCAACACAGCTAATGGCTTCACTTAAATAAATGTGCAAACATAAAAAGGAAGATAAGAAGATAAAGCTAGGTAACTTAACAGTAACCCTAAATATGAACATAAGCCTGGTCCTGATGAGTTGGGTGAGAAGTAGTCACTGACTTTCACTGGTGAAAAAGGGAAGTTAACCTTGATCCCAAATGGAACAGAAATCGTAAAGGTCAGTCAGTGACTAATATTATAGTAATACAGTCTGGTGATAAGTGAGGCAAGAGTAAACTTCATTGTGAATAAGTAAGCTTAATAAATACCGTGTGTGTGTGTGTGTGTGTGTGTGTGTGTGTGTGTGTGTGTCTGCCTGTCTGTTAAAGGGGTAGGGGTGTCAAGTTAATTTTTACTTTCCCTGAAAAGAGGAAGAATATTAAAACCACTGCCATAAAGTATTTCAGGTTTCAGATGGGTCTCAGATAAACGAATCAACAACTATATGCTGTTTTTAGTAGCAGCGCACCATAGTTAAGAGATGTCTTCCAGCACACAATGACTTAGTATTGAACTAAGAGTCAGAGTAACTAGAAAGGCTTGGCATCAACTGCATTCAGGTAGCACTGGAAGGGGCATATGATTGCCTGCAACTGGACGTGGAAAAGAGCAGAAAATTTTTTGAGGTGGGAGGCAAGGAAAGCTGTTACATTTGGCAGTCAACCGATTCAGAGGCAGAAGCTGCCAGAGAAGACTGGACCATGGAATCTAAAATCCGTATAGATGATGACTTAAAAGTGACCAGTGTTGGGGCTTCCCTGGTGGCGCAGTGGTTGAGAGTCCGCCTGCCGATGCAGGGGACACAGGTTCGTGCCCTGGTCCGGGAAGATCCCACATGCCACGGAGCGGCTGGGCCTGTGAGCCATGGCCGCTGAGCTTGCGCGTCCGGAGCCTGTGCTCCGCAACGGGAGAGGCCACAACAGTGAAAGGCCCGCATACCGCAAAAAAAAAAAAAAAAAAGTGACCAGTGTCAAAAGTTGTTGACGTATCAAGGAATCAGCAGATGGAAAAACAGCCTTTTAAATGCATTAGGATGAGAATGAGTATTTTTCTTAGAGGTCAGAAATGAGATAAACGGTAAGAGGCATCGTTTACAGCTACGAAGTTATAAACACTCCCGCCCAGCAGATATCCAGTAATGGAAAGGAAAGAAATGAAAATAAAATTGGTGGGAGTCAATGAAATAAACGATGCTTCCTTGAAGACATCTTCCTTGAAGATCTGGCCCTGTCTCAATACAGAGGAAAGGACAGAATGAAGAGTAAAGAATGGCTAAGGAGCCACAAGCATTTTTCAGGCTAGGTAAACAAAAAGTCATAGGTTCCACAGCGGGGTTTCTCAACCTTGGCACTACTGGCATTTTGGGTGGGATAATTCTTTGTCATGGGGGGCTGTCTTGCACACTATAGAATGTTCAGCAGCATCCCTGGCCTCTATTCACTAGATACCAGTAGCATCCTCCTCCCCTATTTGTGACAATCAAAAATGTCTGGACATTTGACAATCAAATATTACCAAGTGTCCCCTGGGGGGTAAAATTGTACCTCACTGAGAACCACTGGTGTAAAGAAAAAGAACCTACTTTGGGGGACAGAGGAATGCTACACCCTTCCTTAAATATTTGTCCAAAATACAAAGCTCTTTGTGTTAGATGAGGTCAAAAACCAAAGAAGGACATCAGCAACCACTACTATATTTGGAGGAAACATGAATTTGTAAGAAGAGATAGGAGGGATATTTGAAAAACAAAAATTTTTTAAATACTCAGTCTGCTTAATTATCTGCTGTCCCAGTTCTGTTTATATCATCATGTGAGCTTAAGACAGCCTTTACCTCCTAGTTCATACATAGTTGTATGAAAACAATGGTACATAGTTCTATGGTACATACTGATGGTACATAGTTCCATGAAAAGAACCAACCTAGAAATTTCAGCTCATTAAGATTAGTGATCATAAGTGTGAAATAGCCTGATTCCAGGCATATACTGGTGTATTCATGATCTATTTTACTCATCACATTTTGTTTGAAGGTTCCCTTTTCCTTCGGGGAGGAATGATGGTTAAGGCTGAGGAACTAGGCCACAAATCACATTATGAACTTCCATATCACTTGGCACCTAAGCCCATAGTTTAGAACGCTAGTACTTGTCAACATGTTAACGCAAAAATAGTTTGTCACAACACTTTGAGCAGCCTAATTAAAAAAGATAGCACTTGGCTGAATATGCCACACGTTTTTAGCAGCCAATCTTTAGGCAAAGCAGGAAGGAGAAGGAAGCAGCAGGAGAAGGTAGGTGGTTCTTGGCACTACCCTCAACAAGGAACAATGCATGTCGTGTACTTGTATAATAGGAAATAGCATTAGCTTTTCCAAAGCAGTTTTACTTCACTCAGAATTTCACAAACAGAAGGAGAGTGGGGAAGGGAGGAGAGATAGAAACTACAAGATGAAGCAGGCAGGATGGCTTGCAAAGTAACCAGTTCAGAAGCTACGCTCTTCATGGCTAACAAAAAACAGACCAAAAAAAAAAAAAAAAAAAAAGAGAGAGAGAGAGAATCATATGGAATATGCAACAGTAGTAAAGTACAGGAGGCCTTATGTTGAACATGACATTATTTGATAGAAGCCAGACTGGTATTTTTAAGAATTACATTCATGCATCCTTAAAATCCACAGCCTCATCACTTTCATTCTCATGGCTCTTTTCTAGTAAGTAAGTGGTCACATATCTGACCCACTATTTCATGGCAGTGATTCAAAGAATCTTAACTTTTGATTACCAGTGGCACTAAAATGAATGGCCCCTGAACTCTCCCTTCCAAATTAGACATAAGCATAATGCAAATCTAGAGCAGGTCCAACCATCACCAGTCTAGAGAACCATTAGGTCTTCAGGTCACTTTACAGCTACTCTGAAGTTTACGGTCTTAGGCAATAGATGCAAAATCTTGGTTAAAAACATGAATTTTTATAGGCACACTGGTCTTGAATTCCAAATTCACCACTACATATCCTCGGGCAAGTTACTGATTGGCTCTGAGCCTTTTCTCCACACCTACAAAGTAAATGCTGTAGCACATTAAAAGGATTATACACCATGATCAAGTGGGGTTTATTCCAGGAATGCAAGGATTCTTCAATATATGCAAATCAATCAATGTGATACACCATATTAACAAATTGAAGGAGAAAAACCATATGATCATCTCAATAGATGCAGAGAAAGCTTTTGACAAAATTCAACACCCATTTACGATAAAAACCCTGCAGAAAGTAGGAACAGAGGGAACTTTCCGCAACATAATAAAGGCCATATATGACAAACCCACAGCCAACATCGTCCTCAATGGTGAAAAACTGAAAGCATTTCCACTAAGGTCAGGAACAAGACAAGGTTGCCCACTCTCACCACTCTTATTCAACACAGTTTTGGAAGTTTTAGCCACAGCGATCAGAGAAGAAAAGGAAATAAAAGGAATCCAAATTGGAAAAGAAGACGTAAAGCTGTCACTCTTTGCAGATGACATGATACTATACATAGAGAATCCTAAACATGCTACCAGAAAACTACTAGAGCCAATCAAGGAATCTGGTAAAGTAGCAGGATACAAAATTAATGCACAGAAATCTCTGGCATTCCTATATACTAATGATGAAAAATCTGAAAGTGAAATCAAGAAAACACTCCTATTTACCATTGCAACAAAAAGAATAAAATATCTAGGAATAAACCTACCTAAGGAGACAAAAGACCTGTATGCAGAAAATTATAAGACACTGATGAAAGAAATTAAAGATGATACAAATAGATGGAGAGATATACCATGTTCTTGGATTGGAAGAATCAACATTGTGAAAAGGACTCTACTACCCAAAGCAATCTACAGATTCAATGCAATCCCTATCAAACTACCACTGGCATTTTTCACAGAACTAGAACAAAAAATTTCACAATTTGTATGGAAACACAAAAGACCCCGAATAGCCAAAGCAATCTTGAGAACGAAAAACGGAGCTGGAGGAATCAGGCTCCCTGACTTCAGGCTATGCTACAAAGCTACAGTAATCAAGACAGTATGGTACTGTCACAAAAACAGAAATATAGATCAATGGAACAGGATAGAAAGCCCAGGGATAAACCCACGCACATATGGTCACCTTATCTTTGATAAAGGAGGCAGGAATGTACAGTGGAGAAAGGACAGCCTCTTCAATAAGTGGTGCGGGAAAACTGGACAGGTACATGTAAAAGTATGAGATTAGATCACTCCCTAACACCATACACAAAAATAAGCTCAAAATGGATTAAAGACCTAAAGGTAAGGCCAGAAACTATCAAACTCTTAGAGGAAAACATAGGCAGAACACTCTATGACATAAATCACAGCAAGATCCTTTCTGACCCACCTCCTAGAGACATGGAAATAAAAACAAAAATAAACAAATGGGACCTAATGAAACTTCAAAGCTTTTGCACAGCAAAGGAAACCATAAACAAGACCAAAAGACAACCCTCAGAATGGGAGAAAATATTTGCAAATGAAGCAACGGACAAAGGATTAATCTCCAAAATTTACAAGCAGCTCATGCAGCTCAATAACAAAAAAACAAACAACCCAATCCAAAAATGGGCAGAAGACCTAAATAGCCATTTCTCCAAAGAAGATATACAGACTACCAACAAACACATGAAAGAATGCTCAACATCATTAATCATTAGAGAAATGCAAATCAAAACTACAATGAGATATCATCTCACACCAGTCAGAATGGCCATCATCAAAAAATCTAGAAACAATAAATGCTGGAGAGGGTGTAGAGAAAAGGGAACACTCTTGCACTGCTGGTGAGAATGTGAATTGGTACAGCCACTGTGAAGAACAGTATGGAGGTTCCTTAAAAAACTACAAATAGAACTACCACATGACCCAGCAATCCCACTACTGGGCATATACCCTGAGAAAACCATAATTCAGAAAGAGTCATGTACCAAAATGTTCGTTGCAGCTCTATTTACAATAACCAGGAGATGGAAACAACCTAAGTGTTCACTATCAGATGAATGGATAAAGAAGATGTGGCACATATATATATAATGGAATATTACTCAGCCATAAAAAGAAACGAAATTGAGCTATTTGTAATGAGATGGATGGACCTAGAGTCTATCATACAGAGTGAAGTAAGTCAGAAAGAGAAAGACAAATACCATATGCTAACACCTATGTATGGAATTTAAGAAAAAAAAATGTCACGAAGAACCTAGGGGTAAGACAGGAATAAAGACACAGACCTACTGGAGAACGGACTTGAGGATATGGGGAGGGGGAAGGGTGAGCTGTGACAGGGCGAGAGAGAGGCATGGACATATACACACTAACAAACGTAAGGTAGATAGCTAGTGGGAAGCAGCCGCATAGCACAGGGAGATCAGCTTGGTGCTTTGTGACCGCCTGGAGGGGTGGGAGGGAGGGAGACGCAAGAGGGAAGAGAGATGGGAACATATGTATATGTATAACTGATTCTCTTTGTTATAAAGCAGAAACTAGCACACCATTGTTAAGCAATTGTACTCCAATAAAGAGGTAAAAAAAAAAAAAACTGTTGTGAGGATCAAATGAATTACTATTGATGGGGGGAGGATATCCGCCATCAATACCCAAGCATCCCTGCACATTCTTGCTGGGTTTGCCAAGGCTGAAAGGCCCGACAACACTTCAGCCAGGCCATTTCCCAAGGTTGTGTTTGTAGCAAGTGACCGAGATGATGAGGTACTAATATCAACCCTCCCCAAAGAGTAGGCTTGCTTCTGCTTACCATAAAAGTGGCAAGTCAGGCTTCCCTGGTGGCGCAGTGGTTGAGAGTCCACCTGCCGATGCAGGGGATACGGGTTCATGCCCCGGTCCGGGAGGATCCCACATGCCGCGGAGCGGCTGGGCCCGTTAAGCCATGGCCGCTGAGGCTGTGCATCCGGAGCCTGCGCTCCAGAACAGGAGAGCCCACAACAGTGAGAGGCCCGCGTAACGCAAAAAAAAAAAGTGGGACGTCCACCAAGCTCAGTGTTCCTCTCCTGTAGTGCAACTGACTGCCTGGGTAGGCATCCGTCCTGGGCTACCTCATGGGACTTAGGACTGTAGTGAACCAGCATGTCATGCTGACATTCTGGTTACTGGTTTTGTAATGAATAAGAAAGCATCTTTTGTTGCTGACCCAGGAGTCTTGAGTCCTCTGTAATCATCCGGGAAACAGCAACAGATCGGTAAGCAGGATAAAACCCCAGACCCTGCACGGGTCTTGACAATTATTGGGTTGGCCAAAAGGTTCATTCGGTTTTTCCTGTAAGATGGCTCTAGTAGCACTTAGTTGTCTTTAACTTCATTCAAAATAATTCTGTTAGATTGTACATGACAGCTGTCATATCAGCATGCATTTAAAAAAAGACATTAAAATTGGTGAATTTTTGTGTAGCCATTTTAGTATTAAAGATGGAAGAAAAAAAGCAACATTTTCAGCATATTATGCTTTATTATTTCAAGAAAGATAAAAACACAACCGAAATGCAAAAAAACGATTTATGTAGTGTATGGAGAAGGTGCTGTGAATGATCGAACATGTCAAAAGTGGTTTGCGAAGTTTCGTTCCGGAGATTTCTCATTGGACAATGCTCCACGGTCAGGTAGACCAGTCAAAGTTGATAGCGATCAAATTGAGACATTAATTGAGAACAATCAACGTTATACCACGCAGGAGATAGCCATCATACTCAAAATACCCAAATCAGGCGCTGAAAATCATTTGCACCAGCTTGGTTATGTGAATAGCTTTGATGTTTGGGTTCCACAGAAGTTAAGGAAAAAAAACCTCCTTGACTGTATTTCCTCATGCAATTCTCTACTTAAACGTAATGAAAACGTTCTGTTTTTAAAACAAATTGTGACGGGCGATGGAAAGTGGATACTGTACAATAACGTGGAATGGAAGAGATCATGGGGCAAGCGAAATGAACCACCACCAACCACACCAAAGGCCGGTCTTCATCCAAAGAAGGTGACATGTATATGGTGGGATTGGAAGGGAGTCCTCGATCAATGAGCTCCTTCCAGAAAACCAAACGATTAATTACAACAAGTATTACTCCCAATTAGACCAACTGAAAGCAGCACTTGACGAAAAGCGTCCAGAATTAGTCAACAGAAAACACATAATCATCCATCAGGGTAACGCCAGACTGCATGTTTCTTTGATGACCAGGCAAAAACTGTTACAGCTTGGCTGGGAAGTTCTGATTCATCCGCCCTATTCACCAGACATTGTACCTTCGGATTTCCATTTATTTCGTTCTTTACAAAATTCTCTTAAGGGAAAAACTTTCAATTCCCTGGAAGACTGTAAAAGGCGCCTGGAACAGTTCTCTGCTCAAAAAGATAAAAAGTTTTGGGAAGATGGAATTATGAAGTTGCCTGAAAAATGGCAGAAAGTAGTGGAACAAAAGCGTGAATACGTTGTTCAATAAAGTTCTTGGTAAAAATGAAAAATGTGTCTTTTATTTTTACTTAAAAACTGAAGGCACTTTTTAGCCAACCCAATACATGCAAGGTACTTAGGGTAACAACTGGCACGTATGATCTTACTGGATACTGAGAATCAGTTCTGGGCAGGCTTGAGTACTGCACTTGGTCAGTGAACCAAGGCTACCACCCAAGGATGAGGATGACCCAGAGGAGAGCCAGCAGGGCCCTGCACACAATGCATGGTTAAAACCATGTTGACGTTACCTTCACTGAACTAGGCTAACTCAGACTCCAGAAACAGGACAGTAAAGTTAACTTGTATTTTCATCCTTAGCATTCAGCCTTAAACAGTCATCTTTCATGACTGCCAACTTTTTTTCTAACTAGAACCCAGATGTCATGTATTTATGTTAGGGCAGATTCATTACAGCTCTCAATAACCTTTGACTCCCAGAATGTCAGAGCTGAATGGAACCTTGAAGACTTTATTTCAACTCCCTTATTTTACAGAATAAACTGACACCCAGAGAGAAAAGAGATAAGTGACTTGCCCAGCGTTACATTTTAAGAAGTAGTTAGCTTACTCTCTATATAACCTTTTTAAATTGCCAAGAAGCTCTTAAAAAAATACAACTTAATAGGATCAGTTATATATCCTATTTAGCTTATTTCAACTCTGTATAGCATGATTCTATAAAATAAGATGCACCTTGAAAACACGAAGCGGTGGTACTAAGATCAAAATGAAGTTTCTACTAGTTTATGGCAACATGGTTGATGACAGGTGTAGATAGGAAATGCTTTTAAATAAATCTTTCACATTCAGTCATTGATTTCCTATCCATTGGCCACCCATCTGTATGTTACTTCTGATTTTGTAATGCCATAGGATACACCATTAATAATATTTGCAGAAACAAGTGAAAATGATGGTGATGATCTTCAGGGTTGGAAACATGCAAGTGATAATAGATTACTTAAAGGGAGGGCTGAAAGCAGGGGTTTGTAATGTAACATTCTGATCCACAATTAGCTACAACAGAGCTGGTAGAAAGAGCATGGAGCCCTGCACAATTCCTACTTTAAGGTATAGGTAATGCCTCAATTCCATTTTACACAGAGATATGGCCACTTAAAGCTTCGTATTTGGTCTCAGACCTACTCGGCTTATATAAAAATGGAGGATTTGGAGCTCTCAGAAATTCACAAGACCATCTGAAAACGGTCTGATGAAGCAAGCATAGGATATACGCAGCAAGCCTGAGAATTTAGAGATCAGAGAACATGAGTTAGCGCTGCTTTAGTAAAACAAATACATGAAAAGCCAAACCACCAGCATGGATAAAATCCAGGCTACTTTTATTTTTTTGCATTGTAAGATTATTCTTCCCTTTAATAGCTTGTTTAAAGACCATTAGCTACTCAACCAAAGGGGGAGAAAAATGCAAGCTAATGCACTGCCAATGAAAAACAAGCTGTGAGGTCAGCCCAAGAAAAGATTATTTCTACTCACAAACGTTCTGTGTACACACTGACTCTTCTGGAACACATTGATTTTGTAATGCAAGGTATTAGACTGCAGAGCATATTATTAGAGGAAATGCTTCTGCCAAATTTATTTTAACCCATCTTAACTTTCCATAAGTTCTTGCCTTGAATCGTGGGCAATGTAAGTGAAGAGAAATTGGAGTTATGACACAAACTTCAAAAAAATGCAGTCTTACCTGTACAATCTGTAACCATGTGAAGCACTGCGGGACAAGAAAGTCAAGAAAATGACTAGGAGGAGGGCAGAAAGGGAGGAGCCTTAGGTCAGAGAAAGTAATCAACGTATTGAACCTGTAGCCTAGATCTTCAAAGACACAGCTCTCTACATTTGAGGGCTGCAATCATTCACAAGCAGGTTTAGGACAACATAGTACATACATGGACACCTTATACTGTTTTCTCCGAATCAATGACAAATGGAAAACACCTATGATAAATGAGACATTAAACTAAGTTCTGTGCCTTGCTGAATTTCTCATCTGGTGTGAGAATAAAATCCAACTGGTCTTAACTGCAGTAGCTAGTATGGCACCTCTGTGTGAACTAGGAAAAGTGGTCCCCGGAAGTCACAGTCCTGTGAATCGGCAAATGATTTGGTAAGTGATGTGACCTCTGTGGTCTCACACCCGTGAGCGGGGCCCAACCATACACAGCGGCCCTGGTCTCGATTACACATTTAAGTTCAAAATGTCAGTGTGCAGTCTACACAAGGTCTTGCTTTCTCCACATAGAATCTTCCTTAAGCAGCTTCAGCCAGCATAATATGCTGTTAAGCCTTTGAGATTTTATCAGTGATTGATCTTGAAGCACATAAAACACCACCTCCAGAGTTGTCCCTCCCTCGACCAAAACGAAAGGTGAAAAACGCCACCTGTCCAGCCCCAACAATTATCACTCATCTCCTGTTTTGAGGAAAAATCACCCACCTGATTGGGTCAGTAAATGGTTAGCTTAGAAGTTGCAGGGTGGAGATGGGTTCCCAGCCTAAAGCTACCTGAGACCGCAAAGCTCAAGAAATTATATGCCTATTGCCACGCAGCACAATAACAGCACTAAATTGCTGTCTGGAAAGTAGTGGTTACACAATTTCTTTAGTAAATCTGTGTGGAGTGTAGGCCTTTTGCCCAAGTCGATTTCTCATACTTACCCACTCCACCCATCCCCAGCTCTATCACCTCATTAGTGTAGCCTGGTTTTTCAATTTTAACCCCACAAATGTCTAAATAAGGAAACTTAATAGTTCAGACTTCTTTGTAAAGCTTTGCTCACCCAATTATCCATATGCGGCAACTTAGAGTGTATTAAAAAGGCTAAAAAACACAGACAGACACTTCAAGTACCAAATTGGCCTGTGTATGGAAATGGAAACTAGAGCTAGTAACATAAACTTAGTTATATGCGTGTGTATCAAAGAATTACATGAACCCTTTACTGACAGAACTCAAGAAGACGGTCCTTTGCCCAACTGTCTACAATTTCCCTGGGAGGGAAATTCTTGCATATAACCCCACTCCACAAATTGCAAAATGAAGAATGAGTGATTACCCAATTAGAGTGGAGCCAAAAATCTTAATTTGGTCTCTTTTCTCAACACAGTAGCTGTTCTAAGGAGCCTCTCCACACTTGTACAGTCAAACTTTCCAGATAGTTCTACAGAATTAAAGACACAAGTGAACTTAACTGGAGCTGACACTTTATGATAGCACTTTATGTGGAGCAACTTTGAACGACATTTTACCATTAATTTAAAGCTGTATTTGTTTAAAGAGCTCGATGACATGTACATTAATTAGGCACACATGAGATTAAAAATCTGTTTTTTGAGGCAACTGGGGATATTTGATTATGAATTGAGTGTTAGATGATACCAAGGAATATGTTAATTTTTAAAGATGTGACAAAGTCAGTAATTTTTATAGAGATGCACACTGAAGTACGCAGGAGTAAAATGACAATATCTGGGATTTGCATTAAAGTACTTTAGCACGGAAAAAAATAAAGGATGGATGAAGCAAATGTTGAAAATCAAAATAACTACTATACATAGTTAATGGTATAATACCCAATGGTGGTTCATTATACTATCCTCTCTACTTTTTAGTATGTTGAAATTTTTCATACCTTTTATTTAAAAAGCCTTATTAACTAGCCCATATTATAACTAAAGTGAAAACTCTATTTTAGCTCTTTTATTAATACTTTTAGCTAGGGGAAAGACCAACAAATTAAAGGTAGAGAAAAATTCCTCATAATTTTGAGCAGATCTTTACGAAAGCATGTGGATATCTATCACAGAAGAACAAATAGAGGTGTTTTTTTTTAAGGATTTTACCCAACATCTTTTCTCCCTTGGACGAACACCAGAATTGCCAGGTGATTGAATCAATAACGTTTGTGAAATCATTCATTCCTAATGAAGTCGTAGATTCCTACCTAGGCCTGCCTGAATAGCCAGCTGAGAAACTTCTCACTTGCACTAGGCACCACGACATAGAGCCCTAGCAGACGGAGAGACTGGAGGCCGATTTGCTGTTCTGTATCTGGTAGCAATGTAGCTGACTCTCGCTAAAGCAATACAGCAAAACCTTCATTAAACCAAAGCCTGTGTAAGTGGTGATTAGTAAGATTTTGCTTTCTACATTCTTTCATGAGAAAGGCACCAATACCCTTTTCCCCAGGCCACCTCACATAAAGCAAGCAAGGATCAAGATTCAGCTGAATGTCTGTTCAAGCTACAGCCCAAGTAAATCATTTAGACTGAAACGGATTCAGCCTGATCAGGTAAATAAGTTTTAAATTAGTGTGAATTGATTTATTTCTACTACATTCATAATAAATAGCTATGTGAAAATGTATTCAGCCTCCCTTTACATGCATCATTTTTGAGCTGTCTTCCACTTGAGTATCTTCTACAAGATGCCCACTTGGATATCAAGTATATAACTGTATTTCAAGTCATCTGTCCATCATCTTAGTTTCTTCAGTCATGAGACAAAAGAAAATATCAAACAGCCAAAATCTGACAGAAGGAACTGGTCTCTTCTGCATGGCAGACGGAATATAGGACCAGGAGAAAGTTGGGTCTTCAATAATCATCCCGATGGTGCTACTGATATCCAGTGCTATTTAGTCAAATGTGCTTATTCATGTAAATTAGCATATATTATGTATGTACTATTTTCAGAGCATCCTGTTATTTACAGTGTTCTTTGAGACCAGGTTGGAAAAGAATATGATTTTACTTCAATGACATGTTGCTATTGCCAGAGCTCTTGACACTCAGAGTGAAATCTAGGTGGATTACAATGATAATTGTTCCAAAAAAGGAACAAAAAAAGAGATTGAATAATTTTTCACTTTCAGAGTGCCTGAAGCATAATGACTCAGTGCTATAGCTAACTTTGACAAGAGAACTGAGAGCTTTTAAACTTATCTCTAGGTCAGACTCCTTAACACATTAGTGACTCAGTTTTCTTATTTGTACAACAGCAGTAAGCTGCCTGACAAGACAGAATTGTCATAGGTATCTAGTGAAGCTTTAACAGAAATTTTAAATGCCTCAAATTGATACATGGAAAGAAAAGGATAGCCTGATTCTTTTTTAAAAAAAAATTACAGTGAAAAATAAAAGTTAAACTCACACCTTGTATTCATTAAACACAAAGAATTATTAGCAGAAGGACAGAATGTATAATCTTTCAAATGGACAAATGGAATTGGAGAGAGAATAAGCAATCAATCAGCATGCAGCCATATTATGGCACTTCATACAATAATAATCTTAGAACTATCAAATTGCAAGAAAGCCATTAAACTATCCAACCACAATACATTTGATTCAGGTAATGCAAGGGGTTAACAATAATGCTCTATACTTGCATAGCAATATAGAATTTCCCATATGCTTTCGCATTCATTACTGTGTTTTATCTAAACCACCTTGTAAAGCAAATCAGGGAAGCGTTTATCGCTGACTGGCAGATGTTAATCAAGGGCTCAAACCTCTGGTATTAAACAGCTCATCAGAGATCACAAGCAACTAAAAGATAGAATAAATACTGGAACCCAGGTCCTTTGGTCCTCCATTCAGTATTCTTTAGCCAATAATCTGATATCTCCTATTAATACCAATAAAATATTACTTGGGTCATCATCAGTTGTTTTTTTTAAAATTTTTATGGGAGTATAGTTGATTTGCAAGGTTGTGTTAGTTTCTACTGTACAGCAAAGTGAATCAGTTATACATATACATATATCCACTCTTCTTTAGATTCTTGTCCCATATAGGTCATTACAGAGTATTGAGAAGAGTTCCTCATGCTATACAGTAGGTTCTTATTAGTTATCTATTTTATATATAATACTGTGTATATGTCAATCTCTATCTCCCAATTTATCCCACCTTCCCCAACTTCCCCCTTTCTTCTATGGTAGCCATAAGTTTGTTTTCTACATCTCTGACTCTATTTCTGTTCTGTAAATACTTTCATTTGTACCTTTTTTTTTTTTTTTTTGATACTGGTTCCCCACATGGAAGTTCAGGCTGTGACATCACAAGAACCCAACCAAACAAACGAGGCAGTAAGGGATGAGATCGTCCAGCCAAGAAGTTTCTCGACTTTCAAAATTAGAGAAAGGACACAGAATGTACAGATAGGTTCATTTGATGGAGCATATATTCTAAGAGAAAAAATGGCACATTTCTTTTTCAAAAAGCCTCTTTTCAACAATTTACACTCTCAAAATGTCTGGCCTATAGGGAAAGAATCCCCAGCTAATAATCATTTGTTGAGTAGCTCTGCACACCAGCACCGGTCTGCAAGGTTTTCAAGAACAGGCATAAAGCAGGACCCTTGCCCAGAAGCAGTTTAAAACCTTTTGGAGGTATGAGATCAGCATATAACATTCAGACCCACGATAGGAATTCAGAATAAGGAAGAGCCTTCAGTAAGCTGAAGTTTAATGGAAGAATGAGAGAATTATGAGGCACCAGCTGGACTGTGAGAGGCGGGTTAGATTTATAAAGGAGAAATATGGTGGACATTTCCAATTTGGTGAAGATGTTCAGGGTGGGTAGCAGGAAGGAGAGGCAATGGATCGGCAGGAGGAAACCGAGATGTAGAGAAATACGCCGAGTAAATGGATGAGCTAGGAAATGGATGAATGGATGCACTGCAATTGGAATCCAGGTCTCTAACCCTAAACATCAAACTCTTATGCCATTCTGCTCCTCCTAACTGGTCTTCCTGACTCCATTCTGGCATCCTTGTCCAAGAAATTCTCCATTGTATTAAGTTTCTTTCTGAAACACAATTCTGATCAGCTCAGTCTCCTCCTTAGCATTTTTTCAATGACTTAGTATGGCTTTCAGAAAGAAGCTGAAACTCTAACATGGCATACAAATACCCATCATGAACTGGACTCACTCTCTTTTCTAACGGGTCTACCATATGGAACCTTTGTTTCAGCCACTAACATCTATCCACAGCTTCTTTACTGGACATGCTACCACGTCTCTCTACCTTTGTATTCGTTGTTCTTTCACTCTTAAATGCCTTTCCCTCCCCTTCTTCAATTAATGCCTTATTCTTCAAGCCTTGGTGCAAATGTCACCTACTATGGTAAGCCTTTCCTTACCACGCTCAAGCATCCAATTAGATTCAGATGCCTCTCCACGTTTCTATTATCACCCTGCTAATACATATTCCCATTGTTCCTTATCACACCACTCTGTAGTCATTAATTAACTTCCCTGTCTCCCTCACTAGACAATGGCACCTTTGTATCACCAATCTTCGGAATAATGCCTAGAACATAGTACATGCTCAGTAAGTGTGTGTCATACAGGAACACACTGTGCTCAGCCTTTATCAATTAAAATCAAAACATGATTTATCCAACTAAAAACAAATAACCAAATACTCAGGAAGTTATATAAGAACGAGAACATTAACTTCTGTTATTTCAAGTTACTAATGTGACTCTACTATCTAAACAACCAAAGCCTTCAGGAATTATACAGAAACACAAAGTCAAAATGCAAAAACATCAAAGAATGTTAAGCCACTCTACACCATGGTATGTGTGTGAGGTCTGCTGGTTCTACCTTAACACTAGCCTCTATTAATGGTTAAGTCACTGCCTTAAAAACGTGGGATTTAGGATGTCCCCTTCATGACACTTCTAGAGCTCTCTGTACTACTTGAGTTGACAAAATACATTCCATGGTTGACATCAAATTACTAATTAAGATTCATGCTGTTTGATGACATGCTACAATCTGGGCCTAACCAGATAGTTACATAAAATACAAAGCTCTACTACTAAGGCATTATCCAAACTGTGATGAGTCCAAAACAAGGTTGCCTTCATTAAAAAGAACCAAAATAAAAGGGTCATTATGAGGATGCACAGATGAAGAAAATGGAAGTAAGCTTTGTCAAATTGATTTAATTAATCTCAAGCAGAAGTCGTTAAGAGTCCTGAAATGTCGCTCTGAAAAAATTCTAATACCCATCAAAAGGTTGAGGATATAAATGAAAGTAGTTCCTCTCTATAGAAAACATGCCTTCCTTCTCCAGTTTCCCAGAACAATGAGAAACTAAATGAAAACAACTGAATCACAAGCCTTATACTGTACGCATCCACTATACCATAGCTATCAATTTAAATTTTGTATGCAGTAAAAACTTTCATTTTAGCTAATACTATATAGATGTGTGTAATTAACCGCTTACTCCCAGACGCACTATCTTCAATATCTACCACTCGTGTGGTCAGTGTTATTTCCCTTCTCCCTTGTCGGTGACCTCCTCCTCTCCCCAGTCTCTTCAAGTGGAATCAACCGGCATTTCCTTTACTCTCTCTCTGGTAACCCAAAAGTTCTTATTCTTCTATAGGAGACATATGCCTTTGAGAAACTGATGAAAACTATGAGGCCCAGAAAACTGAATGTACCTACATACACTCAAATTTTTTCATATGACTTCAGTTTAAGAACCCTTATCCCCCATAATCACCTACACAAATAATTTCTACTACCATATGGCTCTCTTTTACAATCCCCCACAACTCCTTTACACACACACACAAACACAATTAAGGACTACTACAGTGGTTAACAACATAATACTCAAAATAATAAAATTTAGTCTAGGTAAAGCTTTATTTTACCAGCAATATTTATTAAGAATCCCAGATGAACTCCTCTCTACATGGCCTTAGAACATGTTGAGCACTTCAATAAGACAACTCAAAATAAGGAGTAAGGCATTTACTTTAAAAGTTTTCCAAGTCTTATTATTTGGTCAACTTTCTTGCCTTAAAATGTGCTGAAATGTCTTCCTAAATTTATGTTTATAAACTCTGACATATCTGCTTGTAAAATCAGGTAAGGCTCAAAAATTATTTTGAGTACAAAAGCAATTTCCCATTGATATTCACAAACTCTTGGATTCAAATACTTGTTCTACTATATCAAGCTATACTCAACACCAAATAGTGTTAGCTAGGAACTGAAAGTGATACCATCTCATAACTTTCTAGTTACCTTGTCAAAGCATAAAAGATGAAACAGGACAAATGACCAAAAGGATGGGAAGAATAGAATCAAGGTGTTATTACTAACAGACAGAGATAAGTGCTTTTTCTTGAGCTCACACATCCTAAAAGTGGAAGGCTCTTGCTAGATGTACCAAACTCTTTGTGGAAACTATCAGTTCGCTTTTACTTTTGCTTAAACTTTTAATCACTGTTTAAACCAGTTTTGTACTGGATCCAAAAAGAAAAAAGAAAGAAAGAAACATGATCACTCTTTTACCGCAAACTGATAAAATTTCAACATCAGGATTTTTAAATACATTAAACTTTGGTAATACACTCGCAAAACTTTTCTAAGTTTTATAACAGGGGCACCCATTAATCCCATTAACCCCCTGCCAGTATAGACAATTCACAAAGAGCTTGTGACTCAGTTCCTTCACTTGTAAATACTTGGGGCCGGGGGGGGGGGGGGGGGGGGGTGGGTGGGGGGGGGTGGGGGGGTGGAATATGAGGACACATCAAGTAATTCTTACTTTGCCTCAAGTTAGGGTGGAATTGATGAGACTTTAGACTGGTTGTTTTATTCTACCCCACTAGGTCCCTTTCCACATAATGGAAGGCTACAATATTTCCTGTAACGATAACACTTCGGTCACTGTTTTCCAATCTGGACAGTTCATAATTGAAAGGCAAACAGCAGGCAAGGGAGAGAAGCACAACAGGTACATACCAAATGGCCAGATACCCTAAGAAAAGGCTATAGTTATACGTCACTGCCTCCTTCCTTATTATAATCAAGTTGCTGGTTAAAACAGAAAACTAGATATGCAACATGGGGCTTGTGCTCCAGACCTAAACGAAGAAACTTCAGACAGAGTATTTGCTGAATTTGTGCTAGAAAACCATATCCCCTCTGCCACCCAAATTAGAAAGTTTATTGATAAATGTCTGCCTAATATTTGACGGTGTTGGCAAAAATAGTCTTTGGCCAATATACTGTAAGAATTTGACCTGTTTTTAAGTTTCACTATTATTAAACCATTTTCCTATAAGCTGAAGGAGAAAAAAAAAAAGAGGAACCGTTTTAACTGATGAGTTGAAGACACTCCAGTATTTCTCAATCTAATACCAGGCCCCATAGATTTCATTCCTCTGCACATGAAGTCAGGGGCAGGAAATGGACTGCTCCCCACTGGGGCACACACTCTCAGGACGGGGAGATTTGTGCGGTCTGCCTACTGCTTTTGAGCGTTCTTAATCAACTAACTGGAAGTACTGGACGACTCTGACGATTACACACACGACAGTCGGTGGTACCTCAGCCAGCCTCTAACTCCCACGCTCCCCCCACTCTTCCAAAGAAATGTTTCTTGGAAGAGCACATGGAGAGGCAAGGGGAAAAAAATCATGTAGGCGCCTCTTCCTTAGATATCTGGTCAAGTAGAAAGACTGGGGGCCTACGTTGTGTGTTTTTTGTTGTTGTTTTGGGATTTTTTTTGTTCGGTTGGTTAATTGGTTGTTTTGGGGTTTTTCTGTAAGTCTGTGGGTGGGCTCCCAAGTAGTGGGACTGAAAAAAAGAGCTAGGTTCCCCTGCCCGAACCCTAAGCTTTAAGAGGCAAAAACCCAGCAACTGACAAGGGTGGGAGGGGAATGGAATCGCGCAAAGAACGTTCGCGCCCACAAGTTAGACAAACAACAGCCCCTACCCGGTACTCGGGGTCTCCCCAAGTTGGGGTGGGGCCTTTCTCCTTCCCGCACCGCCTCCCGGGCTGCCAAGAGGGAGAAAGGGGTTAAGTGGAGAAGGGGTGCTCTTCCGCCCCCACGCCGTCTCTGCGCCTCGGCGTGGCCGCTGCTTTAGCGGCTCCCGGAGTTGTACAGCGAGGTCGCGGTCACCCTTGGGAGGGGGCCCCGGGTCCCCCCGTGTTCAACGGCAGGAGGATCCCGGGGCTCTCGCTGTCCCCAAGGCCGGCGGGGGCTGCGGGAGCACTCACCAATTTAGGTTTGTTTTTCGTTTCCTCTTCGTTGGCGGCCCGGTTCCCCGCGCTCCGCTTGTTGCTTCGGCCCCCACCGGGTTCCTCGCCGCAGCCTCCGGCGCCCGACGCCGCCGCCGCCCCGGGCTGCTCCATCTTTCTCCGGCCCTGTCACCTGTGCCCTGGAACCCCACCTCTCCTCCACTGAGGAAGCCCCTCGGGGCGGTCCCGCTGCCCCGCGTGGATTTGGCAGCACCTCCTCCTGGGAGGGAGAGAGAGTGGGTCTGCCGAGTTCACGTCCCCGGGGCTCCCGACGCGACAAGCCGTTGCCACTACTCTGCGCTGGGGCAAGCCCTGCCCCCGAGCGGCTGCAATTACCACGGTCGCCGCCGCCGCCGCCCTCAGGGTGGTGTTTAGGGTGGAGGGAAAGTAGGTGCCTATCTCTTTAAGAGGGCCTCCGCACACGTGATTCATCAAAGTGCCCGCAGTCCGCCGCCCGGGCGCGGAAAGCTGCTTCCTACTCCTGCTGCCGAGCCGGCCGGGCTACTGAGCATGCCCGGCACGGCGACAGCTGCCAAACTAAAGGACTTTAAGCTGCGGTTAAGCACTGATTTCCCTTCC
This sequence comes from Lagenorhynchus albirostris, assembly GCF_949774975.1. Lineage (NCBI taxonomy): Eukaryota > Metazoa > Chordata > Mammalia > Artiodactyla > Delphinidae > Lagenorhynchus > Lagenorhynchus albirostris. The sequence continues at coordinate 48,774,855 of NC_083116.1, forward strand.
TAGGGGCCTAGCGTGAAATGGGAGGGAACTAGCCAAGAGAGAGGAGGTGTAGCCCATTTTACAGATGGGGACACTGAGGCCCGGCAGGATTCACGTGTGAGTTTTACCTGAGTCTCCGCTTCCACTCGTGTAGGCCAGAGCACCTTTCCCGGCTGGCCGAGGCCTCGCTGGGGGTGTGGTTGTGCTCCACTCCGTGAGAGGGGTTGATTGGCAAGGCAACTAGCATCCTGTAGGAAAACCCCCAAGGGGAGCGCTGATTAATTGCCTAGACAGACTGTACGGGTGAAAGTGGAAGGAGTGGGTGCTTTCTGTTGCCATGATTGCGTTGCGACCAAAGAAATACAGTCGTTCCTTTATTCCCAGGCTGCCAGGTAGTAGAAGCAGCAGGCGCCCACTGCTTAATCCCAAGGAGGTGTAAGGCTCTTTAGCCAAAGCACCTATGGAGAGCTAACAATTGGATTGAGTGCTATTTTCAGTTTCCTGAGCTACTTTAGGTTTATAGTTGTTGTGGGGAGCGAATAAGATCATGTGTGTCAAAGCTTTGTTAAAAATGTAAATCTCTAGACAAATGCTAGGTGATTTGGTGCAGCGGCAGCAACAGGGCACCGCTGGTATTCGTAATCTTTCCTCTTGCAGTTGTCAGGAAGAGGCCCACGCCGCTTTAAAAATAAAGTTCACATTGAGAACATTAGCGGGGCCGGGCAGAACTTGAATGAACCACCATCATACAATCTAGAGAAGCTACCTGAAATGTAAATTTAGATACCAGGTCTACAAACATGCTCATGTGCCTGTTATTCAGGTATCTTCAGGCTATGACCCTTTTGCCCTTCTCCCCTTCAACCTAACTTCTGCTATGCCGAAGCTAATATGTTTATGAACATATTTTTTGAGAGTGCATTAGGATAAATTTGACCATGCTGTAGGTGTGATTGTGATGAGGCAATTAACTTGGAAAGTAGAATAGAAAGAATGTTAGACATCTGAAAGCAGTCTTAATCCTGGCTTTGCCATTGTCATTAACTTTCTTTTTAATCATGCAGATGGTAAACTACCCAAGGACAGCAGAGAAGAGGGAATACATGCTCCCAGACAGGATGGGCAAGGAGCCCTAAGGTAAATTTGCTTTGTTGAAGTTTCTGTTTGACTTAAAATTTGATGTATATTCTCAATTTAACTCACTACACACACACACACACACACACACACACACACACACACACACGCACACTCACGTGTGATTTGAATTACTTAAATGCCCCCCCCTCCTGAAAAATGGCATAGAAGTGGTTGCTGCAGTAAGATGTGACCTGGTTATCCACTGCTTTCACTTAATTCCTGTTTGAGAGATGTGGGTGTGAGCCATAGCTGAGTAACCCCCAAGCTCAAATGTTGCTTAATAATCTGCCCAGTAGATCTTTATTGAGCTCCTTAGAGTATACCAGGTGATATCCAGAGTGCTGTGGGTTAGGAGGATGAAGCTCACAGTCCTGCCCTTTAGAACCTCCTAGTCTACTGGGAGAGGCCAGTTGTTAATGACTGTGCTTCATTGCAACACATAGGAACAGGGAGCCCATGGAGCACATGAGGGGGGTCACCACCGGAGTGTCAGAGACTCTGGGACACCTTACCAAAGAGGATGATGTTTGAGCTGAGTCTTAAGGGTCTGACTGAAGACACTAAGTATTTGTTGACAGCCTACTAAGTGTTTGATACCCTGCTAGGCATTGAGGGTCCAGTGGTGAACAAGACGGATGTGGCTTGCTCTTGTGGAACTTTCTGGCTATCGGGAAGGATATTAAACAAAAAAGTATTGAGCAATTACAAGGCAAAAAAGGAGAGTGAAGAGCATCCCAGGCAAAGGAAATGACCATAGCATGTGCAGAGACTCTGTGGTTAAGAAATTGGAGGTGACGGATAGGGGCTGCTCTTGGCAAGAGAAGCAGAACAGATGAGCAGCTTCCAGATCATGAAGGTCCCCACTTGTAGATCTCATTGGTCTGGTTTTAAAAGCGGTGAAGGCGTTGTAATACAAGTGACTTCTGTTTTGAGTGTGTGAATATTTGAAAATGGATCAACATTATTTTGAGTGTAAGGCTGGGTTTCACCATCCTCAGGCCAGGTGAAGCTACATTTGAAGTCAAATGAGAGGTACATGTAAAAGATGCATAATCTGTACTGCAAAAAGTGAGAAAGTTTGTCCCTGAGATGGCTTACATTTGACTTTATTGTGGTTATCTCAGCCCCATCTTAATTCTGGCTGTTTCCTTTTCAGCATTTTGTTCCAGTTAATGTAAACAGTCATTACAAACAAACAAACAAACAAACCCCCTTCCTTCAAATACCAGGGCCTCTCTTGGAAGCTAACACACAAAAGGAGCCACTGGTCCCCTGCAAGGACACTTTGTCCACTGATTATGAACCAGGCACCTCACCAAGTGCAGTCCTAGGGCTGATCCCACTACATTTCTTTATTTTTACCTTCCTGGGACACACAAATAGGCCAGTGGATGGAGAGACATCTTTTCTCTGATGCTGCAGAAAGAAGAAGGCTACTACCATCAGTTGGGACTTCAAAAGTGTGTGTTAGACCCGCTGACCTTGTAGTCTCTCCCTCTGGCCTCTCATGAGTTTAGCACCCGGTTAACATTAAAAGCCAGCCCTGGGAAAAAAGAAAGATAAAAGGCTGCTAGGCTCTTTCTTCAAACTGATCTTAGAGCCATCCATTACCCCAGAGGTTTCTTTTTATTTTTTCAATTGGGGTAGAGTTGTTTTACTATGTTGTGCTAGTTTCTACTGTACAGCTAAGTGGAGCAGAGTTCCCTGTGCTATACAGCAGGTTCTCATTATTTATCTATTTTATACACATTAGTGTGCGTATGTTAGTCCCAATTCATCCTGGCTTTCTGTGTCTCCCTTCTGCTACGTGTTCTCCTCTAAATAATGTGGGCCATTAATAGAGAAATTAAAGCCAACATGGATTAGACAAAAGTAAGAAATAAACACCTCCAAGGTTATGGAAAAATATTTATGAATTAAAGGTTGCCTGAGAATAAACAAGTATTTATTAAGCACATACTACATGGGCAACACCAAACTAGATGTCGTGCGAATAAAAAAGTACCAGATGTTCTGCACTAAAGGCATACATGTCTTCCTGAAGAATCTCCTGTTCTGCAGAATTGCACACTAAAAATAACAGGGCTTCTGGGGAAAACGTGGTTAGGGAAGGTCACTTAAACCCAATGCAAATTTGTAATCAGAGCACTAATGTAAACAATAACCATCCTAATAAAAACACTCAGGAGGTTGAATCTCCACTGGTATCTGCACCCAGCATCACAGCCATCAATGCTTGGTAGACTTCATGCTTCCTCTTTCCGCAACGTGAATCCTCAAGGGCATTTACTTTTAATAGATGCCATTTTCATCAGAATTAAAAATCTAACTGAGGAGTAACCAACTTTTTAGAATCACACAGTGAAAGGTCTTCACAGCTTCATTATCAGTACTCACAGCTTCACCAGCTAGTTTAATGTGATGGGAAATTTAGAGGTTGTTGAAATCGCTAAACCAGTCACAAAAAAGGGGCAGTTTTGTGCAGGATTCTTCTTTTTTTCTGAAAGTCTTCATATTGTGAAGGCTTCTCTTTAATTGTGAGAAAGCTGGCTCCTGATCACGTCAAAACTTAAAGTGCTAAAACACTTCACACGTGAACCAGCTGGCCTTCCACCTAATTTTAATGACACCATTCTCCTATTTACCAATCACTAATGTGCTATTTGTGGTACACAAACCCTTGTAATGGAACAGAGTGTAAAATATAAATTCTTTGCCATCAAAGGTATAAAATCTGCTTGAGAAAACAAACAAGGAAACGAACGTGTGGAACAGTAAGAGCAAATTGGCTGCCTAATTCGGAGGTCCTGACCCAAAATTCAGGATAATGTGGTGAAGGGGTGAGATTTGTCAGGCCTAGAATAGAAGAAGTTTTCAAGGAGAACTTGAACTGCCAAGGGCTGAAGCAGAAATCATACTTGAATAGCCAAAGCAAAGAAAGGAAGTAAGGAAAAGACAACATATGGAATGGCCTGGAAACAATACTGACCAATAATGTAGAGGGGCCAGTGGGGCTTGAGTAGAATGGTGAGAACATAGATGTTGAATAATAGTAGGAAACATGGTTCTCCCCATAGCGTTTGCCCAGTATGTAAACAGATTTAAATATAAGACATAATAGTAGTGACTGATAAGGATATTTAGCAGGAATGTTATAAAATAAAGGAATATTTTAAGGAGCTGGTCTGGCAGTGGTATGCAGAATAACTGGACACTGATTCTCCAACTTATTTTTCTCTCAGTGCAGAATTTTTTTTCCCCCAAACAAAACCTTTACAGAAGCTCAGTATGTACAACAGATACAAATCTAGCTGACCTGTTTGAAGTTACTGTGGGAATGGAGATTGCAGTCCTCATGACCGCTTGGCTTCTCTCTTATCCTCTGAGGCGACCCTTTGAGGCACCAGTGCTGAGCTCTAGCTAAAACTAGATAGAGTCCTGCTGGATAAAGTCATGAGGATCGGAGCTAGAGTAGCCCCAGAGGAAATAAAGAGAAAGGAACGAATCCAAGAGATGTTTAAAGGAACACACTGTTCCTCTCCACAGATTACATACAGGAAACAAAGGGAATGAAAAAGTAAACAAGAATTACTAAAACGTTGGCCCAAGGCAATAAAAACCTAGTAGTAAACTGGGAGATAGTATCTTAACAGGTACTTGTCGTTGGCAGGCAGAGCCAGACCAAGGAGCCTGATACCCAGACACTAAAGAGACTCATTAGGTCAGGACAGGAAAGCTAACAAGGTTCCTGTAGTCACCAACAGAAAGAGTCTGGAAAGGCTGGTAAAGCAGAAGGTTGTGTAACAGTAGGCAAGAAGGCAGACAGCTAAACTCTGGAAGTCTAACGATGGATGTCCTGTCAGGCAGGCAGAGAATAGAATCCAGTCTGGTGGCAGGCACTAGGCAGAGAATGAAGCAAGCAGTACGTAGTAGGAATCCAGTCAGGGGGGTTGGGATTAAGAAACAAATGAACAATCCCTTAAGAGGTCTGGAAAAACAGTGCTAAACAAGGCAGCGCACCAAGCCTAAATGAATCGGCATGTCAGGTGAAGTCCACGAGAAAAGGCAGAGACAGGCAAATAAAAATGGCACCCAAGAGACCCAGTTACTTCAACTGGTCTGTGAGATCTAAGTAGGACCGGAAGCAATAGGCCCACTGGATGCTAAGCCACCAAACTACTGAAATACTGCTCCTTAAATCCTCTCTGAGTAGAAGCAGGATTGGTCCCAGTAGAAGAAAAGTGGACAACAAGAAAAGGCCTGGAAACAGTAATGACCAATAGTAGTCACTTACCTGGATGTAAAGGTTAATGTGTTGAGTTGTAATGATTACAGGGTTTGGTGTAGCTAAGACATAGCCCAACAAAAATCAGTCTAAGAGATAATAGTGCCAATGTCTCCTTTTGGGGAAAATGTTGAGACTGCCAGAGACTGAGAATTCCCAGATTCGTGCTATCTATGGTTTTATACAGTATGCTGAAAAGCAACCCTTTGAATTTTATCTGGAAAATATGCTTCTAACAAAGAACAGACTTCCTGTTCTACATTAACCAAAGCCCCCAGAGTGCTTTTCAAGAGTGGCTTAACAGATCATAAATGGCAATTGTCCAATCTATAAGTTACTAGGACATAAATGTAGTAATAAACAGTGAGAGAAAAACGTTCAGTTTGCTTGCTAAATTATGTGGATCACAGAAGCACACATTGGTGGTTATAGGGATGCTATCTATTTAATGAAATTGAGTTTTTTTAAAATCAGTATAAACAGTCTCTTGAAGATGAGTATAGTTCAAAATTGAGACTACAGTTATGCAAATAAAATTGATTGTCTCTTTTACTTTGTGGTTTGTGTTTATTTTCTGACCTTTTCAAAATATAATTAACTACATGAAAATTAAGGAATATATGTTTGACATCTGTAAACAATAAAAACATTTTCATATCTGGGCATCAGTAGTTAGGCAAGTCTTAGAAATAGGTTTATTTTTGTTTTACATATTCTCCCACATAAATTTTAACAGCTTTATTGAGATATAATGCACATAACATACAATTCACCTTTTTAAATGTACAATTCAGTGGTTTTTAGTATATTCCCAGAATTGTACAACCGTCACTGCAATCAATTTTAGAATTTTTTCATTGCACCAAAAAGGATCCCTTCCTTAGCCATCTTCCCTCCCCAGTCCTCCCAAACCACTCCTCAGACCCCCACCTCAACCCCCAGCCCAAGGCAACCACTAATTTACTTTATGTCTCTGTAGATTTGCCTATTCTGGACATTTCACATAAATAGAGTCATACAATATATGGCGTTTTGTGACTGGCTTCTTTCTCTGAGAATAATACTTTCAAGGTTCAAGCATCCCACATCAGTTTTTATTTGTTCATTATTACCTATTTTTTTCTTGGATGCAAATACAGATCACTTGTTTAAGCCACCTCCCCTGTTATACAAACAGTGACATATACCTACTTAAAATTCCAAAGAGTTGACATTTTCACACAAACACCAACCTTGCCCCTCCTTTCCTGGCAAAACCAGGAGATCTGGGGTTTGATTTTCCTATACAGTGATATAACAGAAGAATTTATTTCTGACCCAGGGCCTAATGTTTTATGGAAATGACCACAAGCACCATACTTAATCAAGTATACATTATGTACCAGAATAACTCTTAGAAGTTTACATAAATGAATTCAACAGAGAAACCCAGAAACCAATTACATTAAATTGTGTTTTAACTAATACAGTAGCAGAGAATATATAGGTCTTTACTTTCAAGTGTTCCATTATAACATTTTAGAAACTAAAATGTACATCAGATTCATTCAGGAGGTCTTCTTTGAGATTTGCACATGAATTTTTAAGAAAATTTTTGGGAAAGACTTTTCATCATTGGATGATTAATTGAAAACTAGATTCTAGGATATCTATTTTGCTGCTACTTTTATTGTATTTATTTATTTTCTCAAGTAGCCCTGTATCATTGGCTTTCTGCTGCCTTCAAAACAGAAAGGCTAATGTGAGCTGCCGTCTCATCAGTACTAGCAGCTTCACCTCACACCCTGACATTATACAAGGGCAGACCTGCCTCTAAACTCTATGAACCAACCCTGATTTGCATCAGAATTTCCATCCTTTAATCCCTCACCATGTTGTTGCTTTACACCATCAAAATGCCTCAAAGCCTTGGCTTTGATAGTGGCCAAATTCAAAGACACGCAGGGCCAAGTTTGATCCTAAATCTACAGAATAAATCTTTTCCATCACAGGCACAGCCCTGTGATAATATATAACTGTTATTAAAAGATTGCTTTTTTCCCTTTTATACTATTTTCGATTATTAAAACTGTAAAGTAATTAGATTTTATTTTAGCTAGTATATTAGAACTTATACATATAATTTTAATTAAATAATATATTAACACATATTGAGTAGTAACTATATCTAGGGCATGGTGCTAAGGATAAGTGACATACACTATGAATGATCTCAACGGGCTTAGGATGTAGTCAAGGCAACTGACAAGTAAGTATACATTTAACTGCAAAAGAATGTTACAGAAGCATATAGGAGGAAGAGAATAGGGGAAGTTTCATGGAAAAGCTGGACCTTTAAGTAGTATCCCAAAAGTTGAAAATTAGAGAAAAGGGCATTTGAGAAAGAGGGAACAGCATGACCTACAGCATAGAGAAAGGAAAATGTGGGCTGAGTTTGGAAACTGACTAGTCATCTAATGGGGCTGGAGGGTAGGTTTTGTAATTGTATAGTGGGAGATAAAGCTGGGAAAGCACAATGAGACCAAGGTGGGAAGTCTTGGAATGCCATCCTGAACTCTGAATTTATTATTTAAGCTGTGGAGAGTCATGAGAGATATATGAACAGGAAAAACACATGAGTAACCCTATGTTTTAGGGAAATGCTCTGGCATTGGTATGTAGGATGGTTGTAAGATGAGAAACTAGAGGTGGGGGATATATTAGGATACCACTTTCAAAAGCCATTCTCTCATTGGGGAATAAGTATGTTAGCTCAACCTGAGTGCCAGCAATAGGAACCTGACATCATGTAGGTATCCAAGATAGTCCAGAGAAGGAGGAGCTAGAAGGATGAACCAAGGCAAAATCTGCTAAGAATAACCAATGAGTCAAAAATAAATAGGGAATTCCTTGGTGGCCTAGTGGTTAGGATTCCAGGCTTTCACTGCTGTGGCCCAGGTTCTATCCCTGGTCGGGGAACTGAGAGCCGGTGCGGCAATCAATCAGTCAATTAATTAATGTAAAAATGCACAGGACTGGGACTTCCCTGGTGGCACAGTGGTTAAGAATCCACCTGCCAATGCAGAGGACACTGGTTCAATCCCTGGTCCGGGAAGATCCCACATGCCGCAGAGCAACTAAGCCCGTGCTCCACAACTACTGAGCCTGCACTCTAGAGCCCGTGAGCCACAGCTACTGAGTCTGTGTGCCACAACTACTGAAGCCTGTGCACCCTAGAGCCCACGTGCCACAACTACTGAGCCCACGTGTCACAACTACCGAAGCCTGTGCACCCTAGAGCCCGCGCACCACAACTACTGAGCCCACGTGCCACAACTACTGAAGCCCACGCGCCTAGAGCCTGTACTCTGCAACAAGAGAAGCCAATGCAATGAGAAGCCTGTGCACTACAATGAAGAGTAGCCCCCCACTCACCACAACTAGAGAAAGCCCGCATGCAGCAACGAAGACCCAACACAATCAAAAATAAAAAATATAATAAAATAAATTTTAAAAAATTAAAAGAAAATGCACAGGACTAAAGTCTCCATTAGACTTGGCTTGTAGACCCAAGAGTTTGTAAGGTAGAGTCAGGATCATAGGGAGAAGGTGTCTTAAGAAACAAAAGAGAATCAGTAGTAAACAGCCTGGAGGCATCCATAGCTTAACTTTATTGCTTGGTGGATATGAGATGCATGGATGTGTTGGGCTGGTTCAAGCGACCAGGGGCAGTTAGTTAGATATTTCGATGATAGTCTCACGATAATAAGACCATGAATTAGGGCAGTAGAAAAGAGAATGGAAAGATGGGAACAGATCTCACAGGTAATAGTTCCAGGATTTGATGACCTGTTATAGGCAATGGGGGAATGGGAAAAGTAGAAGATAATTCTGAGGTTTCAATACTGAATAACAGGGAGAATGATAATATTGCAATGCAGATTAGGAATCTAGGAGGAGAAGTACACTTGGAAAATATAATACTGAGTTATGTATGAAAGAAACCACATTTCAGGTGCCTGCAGAAGGAAATGGCATTAGACATTAGGTCTGGTGTTTTTGAGAGGGTTTGGAGACAGACATGAAGATTTACAGTCATTTACATAACTATTAGGTGAAGATGTGGCAGTAGGTAAGATAACCAGGGAAGAGAGTATAGAGGGTTATGGGAAGCAAAGAAAGAAGTTTGTTGGAAGCTCATTTTTAAGTGTGGACAGAGGGAAAGAAATCATCCAAGTATATCACTTAACAAAGTTTACTACTCCTGGTAGGTTCTTTGATTTCAGTACTGAGTGACAGGGAGGGTCGTGATAGCAGGATACTAGAATGAAGATTGGGAATCTGGGAAAAAAAACATTTTTGATATTGGATGGTGGGATGCTAAAAAAACATTCGGACAGGTAGGATGGGATCCAGGAAAGTACAATGACACAGAGACCAGACATTAAAGAGATGGTAGCCAGCAGAAAAGTCAGAAAGGATGAAGCCTTTGGTGATAATAAATACAGAAATTGGGAAACTGATGAGCAGATTTCTTCTTGGAAACAACCCACTTGGAAGACTATACACACGTTAAAATAAAGCTAATGTTGCTCAGAACTCCACCCTTGAGATGGCTTTCAGAGACAGTTCATCAACCAAACAATAAAAACAGTCTAGTTTCTTCAGAGAATGCTCACTCTTGACATACACATGCGTCTCTTTTGGCTTCTTTCTCTCTTGAATCCTCTCTTTTCTCTCTTCCCTCCTTTCTCTCCTTTATTCAGCTTAGTTCATTATCTTCCCCCTCCTGCCAGATGTAGTAGTTCTAACCCCCTCACTGCTCCATGAAAGTCTCTGCTGGAGTTGGCTTGTGACCAGACACAGGGTAGAGGGGCTATGTAAGGTGGAGGCTAGATCCAAGGAGTCAAGTTGAAGCTAATAGCCAGGGGGAGCAGTACTCAGAATGTATCAGAAAGGAGACTGCCTGCCATATTTTATTTGTGTGCTGGAAGCCTGCTCTAAGTGCTAGAGGTTTATATCATGTAAATTACATTAAGTTAAAAAATGCCTAGATGTATCTTTATATATTAAAAAACATACACAAAGCACACAAATAGATAGACACATAGGTAATCCTTAATTTGTCCTGTTAATGTATACACATGCAAACATATCCAAATTAATAATGACAGAGAGAATGAGTATGAATATGAGAGACCACATTCCTTTTGGTTATTCAGGAGTAGGTTGCACCTCATTTTCTAAATTTATTCTTCCTCTCAGTTACTTCTAGAAAGCTGAACTAGCTTAATTTGGACAGCAAGCTACATTTTAGAAATACGTTTCAGAAGCTTTAGCACATAAATCTTAACATCTTGATTCTGAGTTCTTACCTCTAGAGAGCACAGTGAGTTTCTACCTTTAGAGTAACCCAAGATCAGGGGCTCTGATTTAAAGACTTGCCTCTGGGTGATGGTGGCATATCCAGAGAGTTTACCATGTGGGCCTCAGAGGTCAGGATTCTTAGCCACACCTGCCAGCTTTGCACATCAAGGCAGTTCACAAGAAAGGGCCTAGTGGACAAGCCATAGAGATAGAACAGTGATCTGTATGAACAGTGTTGATCTAGAACAGTGGTTCTCAAAGTATAGTCCCCAGAGCAACAGCATCAACATCACCTGGAAGCTTGTTAGAACTAAAAATTCTCAAGAACCAACCCAGACCTACTGGATCAGAAGCTGTATGGTGTAATCCAGCAATTCGTGTTTAACGAGCCCTCCAGGTGATTCTGATGCATGCTCAAGTTTGAGAACCACTGGGGTAAAAGAAAACAAATCATGAACCGGAGGGTTATAGGACAGAGGAGAGAGAACAACAAGGTACCAGCAAGGGAGATGGAATTGAATGAAGGAGGGGGAATCCTGAACTGTACCTCTCCGACTGCCATCCCAAGAACAACACTTCCATTCAGATGTTTTCAAAGTGCTAAACTGCATGTTTAAAATATAGCAATAAATGGAATGGAATGAGAGACCAAATGTTGAACGAAGGGTGAGAACAGAGTCAGGAGTAAATGGTAGAAGAAAAGGATCAAATCCAAACCAGCAGGAGCTGTCAGGAGTAGAGCAAAGCACAGCAGTGGTAGATGAGCAAAAGAGGCAAATTGGTTGCTTCTGATAGTTTAGGAAAACTCTGATGCCCCCGACACTCAACATTGTACTACCATAGAGAACAAGCAGCTCCAGGGGTGGCAATGGGATCAAGGAGATGGGATATATTTATATTCAAAAATTATCTGAGCTCACACATGAAGGAAACAAGACATTACTGTAATCCAGGCCCTTGATATTTCATCAGGGAGTATGGCTTATGAAACCATCTTATTCCACATTAACAGCTCTCAGCTGTGCATGGAATTTCTAATGTGAACAGAAATCAATGGATCTATAAGAAAGGGGATACATTTAAATCTGAGTAAGATGGTTTGTGACCTAGTCTTTGTCATAACTTGGATATACTCTGCTAGGAGGCTTTATGGTTATCAGTAACACAAGTCTGTAAGGAGAGGAAACTAACTAGGAGTGGTAGAGACCCAGGTATTTAAGGTCAAGGATCTGGGAGAACCGATTTATCTGTACAGGGTGGTGGGGAAGGGCAAGGAGGCAGTCAGTCAGGTAGTAAGGCTTGGCAGGCTCCACTGTAATGCAAGCTGTAGTCAGTACCTGAGTACTGACTCAGTAGTCAGTACCTGAGTACCTGAGGTCCACTCAGACAGGTGGACCAAAGCAGTGAGGGATCCACACAACAAACGACTGTGTTCAGCATCAGGCAAAGAGTGACCTGTCTGATCAGGCAAGTATCAGATCCATCTGCATGTTGGTCCACAGATCCAACTTCTTAACAGAGTAGTTCTCAACCTATTTTATCCTGGGATTCACCTGATGGATGAAGATCCTTCGTTCAAATCTCCGCTCCTCCACTACTTACTATATAATTTGGAGCATGTTGCTTCATTCCACTGTGCCAGTTTCCTCCTCTGTAAATCAGTACCAACTTCATAGTGCTGATGAGGCTGAAATGAGATAGTGCATGTCAAATGATTGACTCAGGGTCTGCTACATGAAGTGCTGAATACATTTCAGCTATCATCATGAGAGGAAGTACACATTATAGTTTACTCCACATTTTATGAGACATTATGACCTTGGCCAAGTAATTTAACTTTACTATGCCTTAGTATCCTCATAAGTAAAATGGGGTTAAGAATAATACTTCCATCATAGGTTGCTTTCAGAATGAGATTAATTAATGCATAGAAAATGCTTAGTGCAGTACTTGGCACAAAGTAAGTAGTCATTAACTGTTAACTACAATTATTACTTCTCGCAGTTATGTGCAATTCCCTGGACTCTTTTTTTTAATAAATTCTATTTTTTTTATTTTTCAGTTTTATTTATTTATTTATTATTTTTGGCCGTGTTGGGTCTTTGTTTCTGTGCGAGGGCTTTCTCTAGTTGTGGCGAGCGGGGGCCACTCTTCATTGCGGTGCGCAGGCCTCTCACTGTCGCGGCCTCTCTTATTGCGGAGCACAGGCTCCAGACGCGCAGGCTCAGTAGTTGTGGCTCACGGGCCCAGTTGCTCCGTGACATGTGGGATCTTCCCAGACCAGGGCTCGAACCCGTGTCCCCTGCATTGGCAGGCAGATTCTCAACCACTGCTCCACCAGAGAAGCCCCCCTGAACTCTTTATTGAGGTGTAATTGACAGACAACAAACTACACATATTAAAGTGTATGAGTTGATAAAATTTGTATCCAAAATAGTCAAATTCATAGACATGAAGAATAGAATGGTGGTTGCCAGGGGTTAGGGCAGGGAGGAAAAGGGGAATTGCTAATCAACAGATATAATTCAGTTATGCAAGATGAATAGGCTCTAGAGATCTGCTGTACAAAGTCATGCCTATAGATAATACTGTATTGTACACTTGAAAATCTGTTAAGAGGGTAGATCTGTTAAATGTTCTTTCCACAATAAAATACTTTTAAAAAGACATATGTATATAACCTTGTGCAATTATCAGCTCAGTCAAGAACATGAATGTATCCATCGGCCCAAAAGAGTTTCTTCCTGCCCCTGTGTAGCCCTCCTTCACACTCCAAGCTTGTCCCCAGGCAAACGATGATCTGCTTTCTGTCACTGTAGAGTTGTGACAGAAAAAAAAATAAAACCTGCATTTTTATACAGTTTCGTATAAATGCAATCATAGTATATACTCATTTTTCCTCTGGCTTATTTCACTCGGCATCTTTATTTTGAGATTCAGCCAAGCTGTTGGATTCTTATTGCTGAGTAGTATTCCACTGTATGGATATACCACAGTTTGTGTATTCAAGTATGTCTTCACGTATACATAGGCTTTCATTTCTTTCAAGAAAATACCTAGGTGTGGAATTGGCTGGGTCATATGGTAGCTGTATATCTAACTTGTTAAAAAACTGCCATGATTAGGGCGCATCCATACAGTAGAATGACTGAGCAATAAGAGGATGAACAATTGATATGAAAAAAAATAGATACGTCTCAAAATAATTATACCAAGTGAAAAAGAAAATAGTGCATAGTATATGATTTCATTTTCATTATATAGTATTCTTGGGAATGCAAAATAATCTATAATGACAGAAAGGAATCAATGGTTGCCTGGGCATCAGGGGAGGGAGACTGTAGGGGCAAGAGGGACAGATTAGAGAGGGACTTAGGAATCTTCTGGGGCTGAGGTGTGTGTTAATAATCTTGATCATGGTGGTGATTTCATGAGGATATGAATATGTCAGAGGTATCAAACTGTACTTTTAGATATAGACAATTTATTTTATATCAGTGATGCCTCAGTAGAGCTGTTAAAAATGTGTCACAAATAAAATTTTCTTCAGATATCCAAAAAAAGATGTACAATGTGATTAATATAATTAACACTGCTGTATGTTATATACAAAAGTTGTTAAGAGAATAAATCCTAAGAGTTCGCATCACAAGGAAAAGATACTTTTCTCTTTTTATTTTATATCTGTACAAGATGATGGATGATCATTAAACTTATAGTGGTAATGATTTCATGATGTATGTAAGTCAAGTCATTATGCTATATACCATGAATTTATACAGCACTGTATGTCAATTATATCTCAATAAAACTGGATTAAAAAAAAGAAAAAAGAAACTGCCGAAGTGTTTTCCAAGGAAATGGTATAATTTTACATTCCCAACAGCAATGAATTAGAGTTCCAGTTGTCCTGTGTCCTTGGCATTACTTGTTAATGCCATTATCTTTTAATTTAGCCAGTCTGATAGATACATGGTGGTTTCTCGTGGCTTTAATTTGTATTTCTCTCATGACTAGTAATATTGAGCATCCTTTCACTGTTTATTTGCTATCTAAATGTCTGAAGTATCTGCTCCAATATTTATTTTTAATTGGGTTGATGGTTTTCTCAGTACTGAGTTTTGACATTCTTGTATTCTCAGTAAGAGTCTTATATCAGATATATGCTTTGCAAATATTTTCTTCCAAATCTGTGACTTGTTTTCTCATTCTATTAACAGTGTCTTTTGAAAAGCAGATGTTTTAATTTTGATGAAATTACAATTTACTGATTTTCATTTTATTGACTGTACACTGGGTATGATATCTAAAAAATCTTTGCATAACCCAAGTTCACGAAATTTTTCTCCTATGTTTTCTTCTAGAAATTTTATAGTTTTAGATGTTACATTTAGATCTATGATCCATCCTCTGAGTTAAATTTTGTAATGGTGCAAGGGATTGAAATTCTGGTTTTATTTTTGTTTTTGTACACGGACATCCAATTGTTCCACTATCATTTGTTGAAAAACCATCTTCTATCCACCTTGCACTTTTCTCACACCTTTGTAAAAGATCAGCTGTCTATATATGTGTGTGTTTATTTCTGGACCGTTTATATTCTATTCATCTATTTGTCTATCTTAGGTCAATACCACATTGTTTTGATTGCTGTAGTTCTATAATATATTTTGAAATTAGATAGCATTAACCCTCTAACTTTGCTCTTCTCTTTCAAAGTTGCTTGCATTTATATATGAATTTTAGAATCAGCTTGTAAATTTCTTTTTTAAAAAAGCCTTCTGGGTCTTTGTAGGAATGCATTGATTCTATAGATATATTTGGGAAGAATTGGCATCCTTACAAAATGTAGTCCTTCAATCCATGAAAAAGGTATCTCTCTCCATTTATTTAGGTCTTTTTAAATTTCTCTCAGTAATGGTTTCTGTTTTCAGTTTAAAGGTTTCACTTCTTTTGTCAGATCTGTTCCTAAATGTTTTATAGTTTTTGATCTACTATAAATGGTACTTTTAAATATTTTAGCTTCCTATAGGTCATTGCAAGTATATAAAAATACAATTGAGTTTTATATACTGGTCTTATATCTTGCAACTTGGCTAAACTCACTTATGAATTCTAGTAGCTTTTTTGTAAATTCTATTGAATTTTCAATATAAACAATCATGTCTTCTGTATATAAAGACAGTTTTACTTAATCCTTTGCAATCTGGATGTATTTAATTTCTCTTTCATGCTGGGTAGCACAAGCTAAAACCACTAGTAATAATGTTGAATAGAAGTGTTTAGAGAGGGAATTCCCTGGCAGTCCAGCAGTTAGGACTCTGCATTTTCACTGCCAAGGGTGGGCGTTCAATCCCTGGTAGAGGAACTAAAATCCCATAGGCCCCACGGTTCAGCCAAAAAGAAAAAAAAAACAAGTCGCTAGACAGTGTTGGATTTTGTCAACTTCCTGATTTCAAAATTTAGTAGAAAGCTATAGTATTCAAGACTGTGTAGTAGTCTTATAAAAATAAATCAGAAATAAACCAATCACTTATGGTTAATTGATTTTTCCTTATCGGCCATGCCGCATGGCTTGCAGGATCTTAGTTCCCTGACCAGGGATCGAACCTGGCCCCCCCAGCAGTGAAAGCACTGATTCTCATCCACTGAACTGCCAGGGAATTCCCTGGTCAATTGATTTTATTTATTTATTTATTTATTTATTTTAACATCTTTATTGGAGGATAATTGCTTTACAATGGTGTGTTAGTTTCTGCTTTATAACAAAGTGAATCAGTTATACATATACATATGTTCCCATATCTCTTCCCTCTTGCATTTTCCTCCCTCCCACCCTCCCTATCCCATCCCTCTTGGTGGTCACAAACCACCCAGCTGATCTCCCTGTGATATGTGGCTGCTTCCCACTAGCTACCTGTTTTATGTTTCATAGTGTATATATGTCCATGCCACTCTCTCACTTTGTCACAGCTTACCATTCCCCCTCCCCATATCCTCAAGTCCATTGTCTAGTAGGTCTGTGTCTTTATTCCCGTCTTACTCCTAGGTTCTTTATGACCTTTTTTTTTCCCTTAGATTCCATATATATGTGTTAGCATACGGTATTTGTTTTCCTCTTTCTGACTTACTTCACTCTGTATGACAAACTCTAGGTCCATCCACCTCACTACAAATAACTCAATTTCGTTTCTTTTTATGGCTGAGTAATATTCCATTGTATATATGTGCCACATCTTCTTTATCCATTCATCTGATAGTGAACACTTAGGTTGTTTCCATCTCCTGGTTATTGTAAATAGAGCTGCAATGAACATTTTGGTACATGACTCTTTTTGAATTATGGTTTTCTCAGGGTATATGCCCAGTAGTGGGATTGCTGGGTCATATGGTAGTTCTATTTGTAGTTTTTTAAGGAACCTCCATGCTGTTCTCCATAGTGGCTGTATCAATTTACATTCCCACCAGCAGTGCAAGAGTGTTCCCTTTTCTCCACACCCTCTCCAGCATTTATTATTTCTAGATTTTTTGATGATGGCCATTCTGACCAGTGTAAGATAATATCTCATTGTAGTTTTGATTTTCATTTCTCTAATGATTAATGATGTTGAGCATTCTTTCATGTGTTTGTTGGCAGTCTGTATATCTTCTTTGGAGAAATGTCTATTTAGGTCTTTGGCCCATTTTTGGATTGGGTTGTTTCTTTGTTTGTTATTGGGCTGCCTGAGCTGCTTGTAAATTTTGGAGATTACTCCTTTGTCAGTTGTTTCATTTGCAAATATTTTCTCCCATTCTGAGGGTTGTCTTTTGGTCTTGTTTATGGTTTCCTTTGCTGTGCAAAATCTTTGAAGTTTCATTAGATCCCATTTGTTTATTTTTGTTTTTATTTCCATTTCTCTAGGAGGTGGGTCAAAAAGGATTTTGCTGTGATTTATGTCATAGAGTGTTCTGCCTATGTTTTCCTCTAAGAGTTTGATAGTTTCTGGCCTTACATTTAGGTCTTTAATCCATTTTGAATTTATTTTTGTGTATGGTGTTAGGGAGTGTTCTAATTTCATACTTTTACATGTACCTGTCCAGTTTTCCCAGCACCACTTATTGAAGAGGCTGTCCTTTCTCCACTGTACATTCCTGCCTCCTTTATCAAAGATAAGGTGACCATATGTGTGTAGGTTTATCTCTGGGCTTTCTATCCTGTTCCATTGATCTATATTTCTGTTTTTGTGCCAGTACCATAGTGTCTTGATTACTGTAACTTTGTAGTATAGTCTGAAGTCAGGGAGCCTGATTCTTCCAGCTCCATTTTTCGTTCTCAAGATTGCTTTGGCTATTCGGGGTCTTTTGTGTTTCCATACAAATTGTGAAATTTTTTGTTCTAGTTCTGTGAAAAATGCCAGTGGCAGTTTGATAGGGATTGCATTGAATCTGTAGATTGCTTTGGGTAGTAGAGTCCTTTTCACAATGTTGATTCTTCCAATCCAAGAACATGGTATATCTCTCCATCTATTTGTATCATCTTTAATTTCTTTCATCAGTGTCTTATAATTTTCTGCATACAGGCCTTTTGTCTCCTTAGGTAGGTTTATTCTAGATATTTTATTCTTTTTGTTGCAGTGGTAAATGGGAGTGTTTTCTTAATTTCACTTTCAGATTTTTCATCATTAGTGTATAGGAATGCCAGAGATTTCTGTGCATTAATTTTGTATCCTGCTACTTTACCAGATTCCTTGATTGGCTCTAGTAGTTTTCTGGTAGCATCTTTAGGATTCTCTGTGTATAGTATCATGTCATCTGCAAACAGTGACAGCTTTACTTCTTCTTTTCCGATTTGGATTCCTTTTATTTCTTTTTCTTCTCTGATCACTGTGGCTAAAACGTCCACAACTATGTTGAATAGTAGTGGTGAGAGTGGGCAACCTTTTCTTGTTCCTGATCTTAGTGGAAATGGTTTCAGTTTTTCACCACTGAGGATGATGTTTGCTGTGGGTTTGTCATATATGGCCTTTGTTATGTTGAGGAAAGCTCCCTCTATTCCTACTTTCTGCAGGGTTTTTATCATAAATGGGTGTTGAATTTTGTCAAAAGCTTTCTCTGCATCTATTGAGATGATCATATGGTTCTTCTCCTTCAGTTTGTTAATATGGTATATAACGTTGATTGATTTGCATATATTGAATAATCCTTGCATTCCTGGAATAAACCCCACCTGATCATGGTGTATAATTCTTTTAATGTGCTGTTGGATTCTGTTTGCTAGTATTTTGTTGAGGATTTTTGCATCTATGTTCATCAGTGATATTGGCCTGTAGTTTTCTTTCTTTGTGACCTCCTTGTCTGGTTTTGATGTCAGGGTGATGGTGGCCTCATAGAATGAGTTTGGGAGCGTTCCTCCTTCTGCTATATTATGGAAGAGTTTGAGAAGGATAGGTGTTAGCTCTTCTCTAAATGTTTTATAGAATTTGCCTGTGAAGCCATCTTGTCCTGGGCTTTTGTTTGTTGGAAGATTTTTAATCACAGTGTCAATTTCAGTGCTTGTGATTGGTCTGTTTATATTTTTTATTTCTTCATGGTTCAGTCTTGGCAGGTTGTGCATTTCTAAGAATTTGTCCATTTCTTCCAGGTTGTCCATTTTATTGACATAGAGTTGTTTGTAGTAATCTCTCATGATCCATTGTATTTCTGCAGTGTCAGTTGTTACTTCTCCTTTTTCATTTCTAATTCTATTGATTTGAGTCTTCTCCCTATTTTTCTTGATGAATCTGGCTAATGGTTTATCAATTTTGTTTATCTTCTCAAAGAACCAGCTTTTAGTTTTATTGATCTCTGCTATTGTTTCCTTCATTTCTTTTTCATTTATTTCTGATCTGATCCGTAAGATTTCTTTCCTTCTGCTAACTTTGGGGGTTTTTTTGTTCTTCTTTCTCTACTTGCTTTAGCTGCAAGTTTAGGTTTTTATTTGAGATATTTCCTGTTTCTTAAGGTAGGATTGTATAGCTATAAACTTCCCTCTTAGAACTGCTTTTGCTGCATACCATAGGTTTTGGGTCGTCGCGTCTCCATTGTCATTTGTTTCTAGGTATTTTTTGATTTCCTCAGTGATCACTTTGTTATTAAGTAGTGTATTGTTTAGCCTCCATGTGTTCGTATTTCTTACAGATTTTTTACTATAATTGATATCTACTCTCATAGCATTGTGGTCGGAAAAGATACTTGATACGATTTCACATTTATTACATTTACCAAGGCTTGATTTGTGACTGAAGATATGATATATCCTGGAGAATGTTCCATGATCACTTGAGAAGAATGTGTATTCTCTTATTTTTGGATGGAATGTCCTATAAATATCAATTAAGTCCATCTTGTTTAATGTATCATTTAAAGCTTGTGTTTCCTTATTTATTTTCATTTTGGAAGACCTGTCTGTTGGTGAAAGTGGGGTGTTAAAGTCCTCTACTATGATTATGTTACTGTCAATTTCCCCTTTTATGGCTGTTAGTATTTGCCTTATGTATTGAGGTGCTCCTATGTTGGGTGCATAAATATTTACAATTGTTATATCTTCTTCTTGGTGGTCAACTGATTTTTGACAAGAGAACTTTGCAATGGAAAATAGTAGTTTTTTCAACAAATAGCACTGAGTCAACTGGGTATACACATGAAAAAGAAAGAAGTTGGATCCCCACTTCACATCATGTACAAAAATTAATTCAAAATGGACTGAAGACCTAAGTGGAGAAACTAAATCTATAAAACTCTTCGAAGAAAACATAGGTGTAAATATTTCTGACTTTGGTTCCTTATGTATAATAAAACAAAACAAAACAAAAAATGGAACTTCATTAAAATTAAACACTTCTGTGCTTCAGAGGACACCATCAAGAAAGTTTTGCAAATCATATATCTGATAAGGATCTAGTATCTAGAATATATAAAAAACTCTTACAACTCCACAATAAAAAGACAAACAATCCAATGTAAAAAAGGGCAAAGCGTTCAAATAAATATTTCTCAGAAGAAGATATGAAAATGGCCAATAAGCACATGAAAAGCTGCTCAATATCATTAGCCATTAAGGAAATGAAAATAATAACCACTATGAGATACCACTTCACGCTCACTATGATGGCTATAATCAAGAAGACAGAAAATAACAAGTGTTGGCAAGGATGTGGAGAAATTGGAACCCTCATACATAGCTGGTAGGAATATAAAATGGTACAGCTGGGGTTTCCCTGGTGGCGCAGTGGTTGGGAGTCCGCCTGCCGATGCGGGGGATGAGGGTTCGTGCCCCGGTCCAGGGGGATCCCGCATGCCGCGGAGTGGCTGGGCCCATGAGCCGTGGCCGCTGGGCCTGCGTGTCCGGAGCCTGTGCTCCGCAGCGGGAGAGGCCGCGATGGTGAGAGGCCCGCATACCGCAAAAACAAAAACAAAACAAAAAAAACAAAAAAACAGAAGAAATGGTACAGCTGCTTTAGAAAACAGTTTGGCAGTTTCTAAAGGAGTTGAACATAGAGTTGCCATGTGACACTACAATTTCACTCTTAGTTGTATACTCAAGAAAGTTAAAAATATATGTCCTCACAAAAACTGGTACGTGAATATTTGTGCCACTATTATTCATAATAGTCAAAAGATGGAAACACCCCAAATACCCATCAGCTTACGAGTGATGTAAGCTATAACAAAATGCGTTATATCCATACAATAGATATTAGTTAGCCATAAAAAATGAAGAGCTGTTTCATGATATAACATGTATAAACCTTGAAGACATTATGCTAAGTGAAAGAAGCCTGTCACAAAAAGGTTACGTATTGTATGATTCCATTTATATGAAGTGTCCAGAATAGGCAAATCCAGAGACAAAAGTACATTGGTGGTTGGGGGAGGGGGATGGGGAGTGACTGGTTGTACAACTTTGTGAATATAGTCATAACCACTCAATTGTACAGTTTGAAGGGTTACGGTATGTGAATTATATCTCAATTTTTTAAAAAAGAATTTTTGTATAGTGAATAGCCATGGAAAAGAGAGAGTGTTTTCCTCCTGAGATGACTACCCATTATAAGGTGACAAATTCAGGATTCCTCTCTTAAGATACACCCTATTGCATGAGCAGGTATCTTTCCAGCCCTCTCTGCATCACCCTGTGGGAAATGGTGCTCAGAGACCTGGTACAAGTGCAGATACTGTAGCAAATGCTATTGTTGGTGTTAATAAACTGTCCTTTGTCTCTGACCCCAGCGTCTTTTGCCAGCATCTATGAAACTGTGCCAAACTTGTTAACTTGTACATAGGGTAAAATCTCAGACTCTTCAAAGTTCTTGACAAGGACCATAAAATTAATTTAGTTCAACTTTCTCATTTTACATATTTCAAAGCTACATCACATAGCTATGTATTTTATTTCAAGAAAGCCAAGGAAGAAGAGATCAATAGGAAGAAAAAAATTGGTTTCTTTATGGAATGCATTTATCAGCCCTTGACAACTTCGTCCTTAATTTGTTAGCATTTGTCATGCCATATTTCTTTTTATTTGTTAGACTCATATTAAAGTACCATTTTAAATACATGACTCCAAAGAGGATTCTCTGACCTTTTTTTAGTGGTATTTGCTGACCTAAAACCTTCTTCTTCCACTTGTAATAGTATCTTTGAAGGACTAAAGAGAAAAGAGATCTATAACGAAGATTCACTGGTATATGTAGAGATCTGTGATCAATTTATCCTTGGTTATCAGGAAAATGGTGGTATTATGAAAAATAATTTAGACACCATTGGATGTTTCTTGAAGTGTATCATAACTTCAGGATAACTTTTATAAAATAGGTATCTGCTAAGTGATACAGTGCTTGATAATAAATCGGGTTATTTCACTACTTCTGTACCCTGGTTCTTTTTTTTTATATATAACTATTTTATTTTTATTTTTGGCTGTGTTGGGTCTTCGTTGCTGCGTGGGCTTTCTCTAGTTGCGGCAAGTGGGGGCTACTCTTCGTTGCGGTGCACAGGCTTCTCATTGCAGTGGCTTCTCTTGTTGTGGAACACGGGCTTTAGGTATGTGGGCTTCAGTAGCTGTGGCTCATGGGCTCTAGAGCACAGGCTCAGTAGTTGTGGCGCACGGGCTTAGTTGCTCTGCAGCATGTGGGATCTTCCCAGACCAGGGCTCGAACCCGTGTCCCCTGCATTGGCAGCCGGATTCTTAACCACTGTGCCACTAGGGAAGCTCCTGTACCCTGGTTCTTATATATCATTAGGGATTGTTCTAGTTCTTGGCAAACAATTCATGTATAGTTTTGTTTATTTTTTTAAAAACTGTCCTTGAATTTCAGAGTTCTTACATATATCCTTGTGTTCAGTGGTGGCTTAGCTTATAATATCTTATCAAAATAGATTTTTAATTTGTGTAACACACTCTGCAAGGTCATGATCATCATATTATGACAAAACGTGAACATATTTCTGCTGAGGTTTTGCTACAAATATAAACAGCACTTTACAAAGTTTTTATTAAAAAATATCTACATGGAATGGGTCTTAAGACTTTAGGCAAAAATTAAATAGATGAATAAATTTTCTTGAAAATAATAAGCTCTAATACTTTATGCAATAGTATTAATTAGGCAGTATTCTAGAGCTTAATATATTCCTTTATCTTGGTTGGGTCACCATGGGTCTAGCTGAATTTTCTCCTTCAACATTGCATCTCCTCTGTAATAATATTTAGCACATTTTATTGTACTTGCTTGTTTATATTGATTCCCCTCCTCCAGACGGCAAACTCCTCAAGAACAAGAAATGTGTTTGTCTTTCCAGCTCTAGGACCTATGCCAGTGCCTGGAACAGAGTAGGCATCCAGAAATGAACATCGATCCCCCAGGCAGATCATACCTTTAGAAAGGTAACTCACAGTCAACTAGATTTTGCCAAAAATCCAATTTTTAAATTTATATTAGATGATATATATTTACAGGGACCTTTCTTTGTATTAATATGTGTGGAAACCTGAAATAATAAATGTTAATGGGCTGAATTGCTTATCCTCCCAAAATTCATATATTGAAGTCTTTTTTTTTAATTGAAGTATAGTTGTTTTATAATGGTGTGTTAGTTTCTCGTGTACAGCAAAGTGATTCAGTTATACATACATATACATATTCTTTTTCATGTTATTTTCCATTATGGTTTATTATAGGATATTGAATATAGTTCCCTGTGCTATACAGTAGGACCTTTTCATCTATTTTATATATAGTAGTTTGTATCTGCTAATCCCAACCTTCTAATTTATCCCTCTCCCACTCCCTTTCCCCTTTGGTAACCGTAAGTTTGCTTTCTATGTCTGTGAGTCTGTTTCTGTTTCGTAAATAAGTTCATTTGTGTCATCATGTATTTAAGTCTTAACCCCTGGTATCTCAGACTGTAACTGTATTTGAAGATAGGGTCTTTATAAAGGCAGATAAAATGAAATGAAGTCATTAGGGTGCACCCTGATCCAATATGACCCATGCTCTTATAAAAAGAGATTAGGACAGAGAGACACACAGAGGGAAGACCATGTGAACACAGAGAGAAGATGGTTATATTCCAGCTGAGGAGAGAGGCCTGAGAAGAAACCGACCTTACCGATGCTTTCATCTCAGATTTCTAGCCTCCAGAATTGTGAGAAAATAAATTTCCTTTTAATCCACCAGTCAGTGGCACTTGGTTAAGACAGCCCTAGCAACTAATACAATAGCTAGCAAACTAATGCAGTAACTAAAAGATTGGTTTGGTAAGTATAGAATTTTAAAAAAGAAGGAAATCTCATGGTTCTGTGGGAATATTTTATATACACTACATTAGAGCTTCTTCTCCTCTACAGAACATATACCTTTATAGTAACCCAGTATTTATTTATTTTCTCTAGTATCTTTCCTTTATATAAATTTGCACACACACACTCACAATTCCTTATTCTCTCTCTAGGTTTCATGGTTCTTTTTTTAACAACATAATCCCTCAGTTCCTGGGTGGAATCACAGTAGAAGTAAAAGTTTATTTCCCCATCACACCTCTTATAGTCTCTAAAGCATCTTCTAACTTCTGTGTAACCAGGGGCTATCATCTGCTACTCCTGCCTTACTGACTTACTAGCACAGTATGTGAGCCAGGAAATGTATCTTAGAAAACTATGAATGATAAATGGAATTAGTGGATCAATAAAGAGAAAAGTTAGTTCTCTTATGAAATCTTATTATTCTTCAGGTTTAATTTCAGAACGAGAATTGACTTAATTTTATCACAGGAAAGGGCCTTGTATAGTAGTCTTTTCAAAGGAGGCAATTGTTTTATGATGTGATTTGTTTCCTAGAAAAATTACAAGGAATGAATAGAAATAGTCACAGCATTCCTCAAAACAAAGTAATATGTTACAATCTTTTGAAGTTAAAGTGTGTTTCCAGCAAGATATACCCAACTCTGGAGACCCATGTAGATAACGGCTTTGACAAAATACAAAACCTATTAGCCAATTTCTCAGAAGAATAATATTCTAGCCATAGCAGAATATTCATAGGCCATCAAATTTAGTTTGAGAGTACATCCCTGGGATTCCATAAAGACACAAATTAATTCTCAAGAGTAATCTATTTCACAATGAACTTCAAATTGTGTGTTTCCAAACATATAGTTATCTTTTTTATGGAGACATAGATAGAAATATTTTCTGATTGAACAGTAGACAATGGATTGACTTGAGATTTCCTCTTTTCAGGATAAAAATTATGGGAAACATGGAAATTTTTATTCCTGGAATTACTGATCAAATGAAAAACTAAACATTTAGTGACTTCAGGTAAGAGGAATTCACTAGGAAGAGCTGAGTATAAAGTGCCAGGTAACCAGTAAAATGTGAAAACAAAATCAGGGGAATTCATGAGTGTGTTGTTTTTGTTGGCTGTTGTTATTGTGTTGAGGACCACATTCAATCAGCCAAATCAATTGTTGATTTCTTTTTCATCAGGGTGCCTGTATTTGACTTAGGACCAGCTCAGAGGAAAACTGCTTTCCTCTTAGTCTTATCTGGCTCATTTTTCCTTTCTAATGACGGAAAACAGATGGTGTCATTATACTTTTGCAAAATCTCCCTATTCCCCATTTTCCCACTAGGCCTTCCTGCTAAAACTGGCAAGAAGAGAGTAGCAACTTGAAGATCACAATTATTTGATTTCATCATCCCCAAAGCCTTTTCTCTCCATTCCACTTTAGCCAAATGTTCCCATGGTCACACCCTAGTTTGTACAAAATTTAGCACACTACTTTAGCATCTACTTCAGAATCACTTATAGAGAACTGGTTTAAAATGTGGATTCCTCATGCACCCCACTCCAATGATTCTGATTCAGTAGGTCTAAGGTGGAACCCAATAATATTCAATTTGATAAAGCCCCTCTGTGATTCTTGTGCAAGTGAATTGTTGACCACACTTAGAGGAACACAACTCTAGACAGGTGTGTATCATAGTGGGAGATAGTTGAGAGAACCCTCATTTGAAGTCCTCTGTTTTCCTTGTAAAATAGGTGAGTTTATCTTCTTTCCTGACCTTCATCCCATTAGCACACTTCTATACATCCATCAATATCTAAACCAAATTAAAACCTTTTTAACTTCTCCCTACCCAGTTGATCAATCTTATTTTGAGTCATTAGGGTATCTCATGCATATGTTTATTATGGTTCTTATCATACATGGTAACAACTGCTTCTGTCTCCTTAAATCTTAGTGTTCCTTAGGGTTTTGTTGTTTGTCTTCCTCTTTCCTTACTCTTCACATTCCTTGGGCAATATCATCTGTGCCCATGGATTCAACTATCACCCCTTAAACTAATGACTTTCAAATCAGTAACTCTAGCTCATGTATCTCTCTGAATCTCCAGATCCATACTTCCATTGGTCTACTGGGCATCTTTACTTGATTGTTTATAGATATCCCATGTCTCAGTATCAAAAACTGAATTAGTTTTCTTCCTGTGTCCCCAACCTCTTCCCCAAACCTGTTCCTCCTCTTCTATTCTTCTGAATGGCACCACCATGTACTTAGTTGTTGAAGGCAGAAATTAAGCAATCATTAATTTAAGGAAGCAATCATTCTTCCCCCACTCCTTCCCTCATTTAATACTGTCAGACCTTTTTCTGAGATATTTCTCGAATCTCTATTCTCCACTCCCTCACTGCTACTACATTGGATAAAAGATAGTTTATTATAGTATATGGTAGTTTATGGTAGAACCAAGAGTAAATAAAGATGTTACTTGGTAAAAAGCAAGTAAGTATATGTATATGGATTCTTCAAAAAAAATCTTTCATATTTATTCCATTCCTAAAGGTGTTGAAAAGATAATTAGATAGAGGGAAGTACAGAGTAATATGTTAGCCAAATCCTCGTCTTTCATAGCATGGAGTAGATAAATAGTGTCTAAGATCGATAAATTAGGAAATGGCAGAGCAATATGTTAAAAATAGCGCAAGAATACAATGAGCCAAGTCCAGAATGTGGGAGATTCCTTAGCACAAGTGACCTGGATTATTAAGAAAAATTAAATGGCATGGGAAAATGGGATAAGGGAACTATTATAGATTATTAGAGACTTAAGAAACATACCAACATAATGCAATATGCTGATTTTGTTTAAATACTAATTTAAATAAACAAAAAGATATTTTAGGGATAGTTGGGAAAATTTGAACACAGATTGGGTACTGGATGTTATTAAGTAATTATGATAAAGGTATTGGGATTATGTTTTTAAAAATTCTCCTCAATCTTGTAGAGATACATACCAAAGTATTTATGGGTGAAAAGATACAATGTCAAATATTTGCTTTAAAATACTCCAGGTCAAACCATATACAAAAATTAGCTCAAAATGGATCATAGACCTAAATGTGAAAGTCTAAAACTATAAAAATGCTAGAAGAAAACATAGGAAAAATATTTTAAATCTTGGCTTTGGCAAAGATTTCTTAGCTATGATACCCCAAACACAATACATAAAACAACAAACTGATAAATTGGACTTCATCAACATTAAAAATTCATGCTATTCAAATGATACTGTTAGGAGGATAAAAGGACAAACCAAGCACTGGGAGAAAATCTTTGCAAAGCATATATTTGATAAACGATTGTATACAGAATATATAAAGAACTCCTAAAATTCAATAATAAGTAAACAACCTGATAATAAAATGGGTGTGAGAAAAGAGTTAGCATAGCAGGTCTTATTACTCACTCCTCACACATCTCCAGGAGAACTTGGATCCGTTACTGAATATTGGACACCCTTTGCGAATGTGGTATCTGGATGGTTCTTTATGTTAACGATTAAGGAGTTTATTGTGTATACCGAAACAGTGGACCATGTCATACTATCTTGTCTGGATTGCTTTGCACAAACATCAAGTTGATTACGTACAACTGACTTCATTGTTCCGTCCTGAGTTCTGGTTGCCATAGCTGGTTGCGTAGCAGGATGTATCCATGTGCCCAGCCGTCAATAAAAGCCTTGGACTCTGTGACTTCAATGGGCTTCCCTGCACAGATGTCCCTATAGTTCACAGCCAGAGAAAAAGTATGTCCTCTGGGACTCCAGATGGGAAAGAACTTGGAAAGCCTGTGCCTAACCACTCTGGACTCCACCCAGTAGATATCTTGTTCCTATTGCTTGTGCTCTATAAACTTGTTCTGTAACAGATGTTAGCCATGAGTAAAACCTGTTGCTGAGTCTTGTGAGTCCTTCTAGTAAATTAGCAAATGTGAGGGTGGTCTTGAGACACTTGAGACGATAGGAAAATAATTTGAACAGAAGCTTCACCAAAGAAGATATGAGTGGCTAAGTACATTCAGAGCTGCATAATAATATTAGTCATCTGGAAAATGCAAAATAAACCACAATGAGATATTGTTTTGTACCTTTTGGAATGATTAAAACTAGAAAGATTGATAATAATAAGTACAAGGAGGTAGAGGAATTGAAACTCTCATACACTGAACATATAAATATGAAATGGTACAACCATTTTGGGAAAACAGTTTGGCAGTTTCTTGAAGTTCTGCACATGCCTACCACACAATTCAGCCATCCCACTCCCATATATTTACCCAAGGGAAAAGAAAGCATGCGTTTGTACAAAGGCTTCATACATGTTCATAACAGCTTTATTTGTAATATGTCAAAACTGCAAACAATCCAAATGTCCTTCTAGAAGTGAATAAACTAATTGTTGTATATTCATCTATCAATGGATAACTACTCAGCAACCAAAATAAAAGAACTATGGATCCACACAATGTGGATAAATCTCAAAATAATTATACTTAGTGAAAGAAGCCAGACAAAAAGAGTACATATCGTATGATTCCATTTATTTAGAACTCTAGAAAATGTCAACTATAGTGTCAAAAGCAGATCAGTGGTTTCCAGATTGAGGAAGGGGTGTGGGGAGAGGCAGAGGATATGAGAAAACATTTTGGGGTAAGGGATATATTCCTTACTTTGTGGCGATGGTTTCATGGCTGTATACATATTTAGGAAGTTGCGAAATTGTACACTTTTTCTTTTCAGAATCATGGTGGTTGTAATGTAGCTTTATTTATTTATTTGGCTGCATTGGGTCTTAGTTGAGGCACGGGGGAATCTTTGTTGCAGCATGCGGGATCTTTTTGTTGTGGTGCACGGGCTCTTCATTGCGGTGCACGGGCTTCTCTCTAATTGTGGCACGTGGGCTCCGGAGTGTACCGGCTCAGTAGTTGCAGAGCATGGACTTAGTTGCCCCATGGCATGTGGGATCTTAGTTCCCCGACCAGGGATCGAACCCGAGTCCGTTGCATTGGTAGGCGGATTCTTAACCACTGGACCACCAGGGAAGTCCCTATACATGTTTAAATATGTGCAATTCATTGTATGTCAATTATATAAAAAACATAAAACTAACAAATGCCATTTAGGAAAACCGTAGCCCAGTGTTACAAATTCCACCGTATCTCCTGTGTTCCCAGCAACCTAAATTGTTTCCTTTGCAAACAACAGAACAAAGGCATAGTGTTTCTAGGCATTGAGCAAGGAAGAGAGGAGCTGAATATTGGAGCTAAAAGTTACACTTGACTCCTGCCCCAAGGACAGGTTAGCTAAGGAGATAAAACCTGAAACTATAAGAAGCTCTAGGAAAAAAAGAGAAAGAAGGGTCTAGATGAAGCAATATTGGCAAAATGTTCATAATTTGTGTAGCTGAATGATGGGTATATGGTATTTTTAAAATAGAAAATGTGTTACTAGCTTTAGCATATGAGTTAACAGAAGAACTGAAACCCCAAACATTCAAAAATGGTTGCCTATCAGTAATGGAACTGTGGGAAAAGGGGCAGCCATTGTTTACTGATTAAATTTGTACCTACTTTGTATATTGCTTTGTTAAAAATAAAAAGTTTTGCAAAAAGTCAACATCAGACCTGTGTAAAAAAAGTGTTCTTCCCTTATGCGAAGTCACTAATTTGTTTAACTCAGTTAATGATTCATGCAGTAAATTTAGCCATTTTGATGATCACTTGATTTTTGAAAGCTGAAGTTTTTTAAAAGTTCTGATTTATTCTTATTTGTACAGTTTTGGTAGAAGAAAAGGATTCTAAAACTGGAGGTTATAAGTACTCAGATATTTGAAAGCCGTTAGGTTTTATTTAAGAATATATAATTTTGGTAAGGCTTTATGAGATGAAAAGAATTATTGACATGCTGCTTATACTTATATATATCAAATATCTTATACTTCCAGTTGAGAGGTATTTTTATTATATTCTACATCACTATTATCTTTCTTTGCATAATGGAGAGAAAAATTTCAGGAACAGGGGAGAATTCAAGAAAGGAAAAAGAATATCTTTATGCTTCCTCCCCTCATCACTTTGGGGGAATCTTTGACCACCATAAAGGAAAATTTTGAAAAATATGTATTTTTTACATATTTTATCATATGTTAAAAAGTCTATAAATTTGAGAAATTTGGGGTTCTGAGGATTCAGAAAAATGGTTCTGAATTCATAGTGAATTAGAAACAATTGCTCCTAATGGTATCCTAACTGATGAAAGGAATTAGTTGCTGGTAAACCTAAGAAGGTAAGAACATAGGAAATGCCTTATTGGATCAAATCATTGACTCTCTCCAAGATACCAAGGGATATTTTGGTGGAAGTACCCTGTGCTTTCATTACAAAGCAATAACCTCAAAATGTTTTTCAAAACACCCTGTATATCCTAAAATGTCCTTTCATATCTCATTAGGGATCTACAATCAGTGAATTTCCTAAACCTTCCTTAGGCCTATTTGTAGTAGAGTCTGTGCAGCCAAGTTAAGGGTACAAACTGCAGTCAAACAAACCTGGGTTGGAATCTTAGATCTTGGACAAGTAATTTCTCTGAGCCTCATTCTCCTCATCTGTAAAATGCAGGTAACTAAAGCAGCTACTTGACAAGGTTTTTGGGAGTATTCTGTGAGAAAATTCATGTAAATCATTGAGCATAGGGCCTGACAATTAGTACATAGTAAGTCCTTGTTATTTTGTATTTTCAGCCTGTACATTTTCTTGGTGTTAGTTATCAGGTCCATTCTACTAATTAAAAGTGAAAACGTTTTTTACAATAAAGGTTGGGCTTTAAAAAGGTGAAATAGTCTATCATCTACATGGTTTGATTTTAAGAGTATCAGGAAGATTCCAACCCCTTCATTTCCCCTCCCCCCACATAAATACAGCATACTCTACTACTCACTTTCATTCCATCAATAAAGCTCCATTTCCTTATTGACTTTGATCAAAATTCAAGTCAAAATTCAGATGTCACCAGGGTGGGTACTTCTGACTCAAGCCATAGATTGAAGACAGGTGAAATTTTAAAAAGTTAAAAAAAAATAGATGTCCACTAAAAAAAAAAAAGATTGAATGAAGAATCTA
This sequence comes from Lagenorhynchus albirostris, assembly GCF_949774975.1. Lineage (NCBI taxonomy): Eukaryota > Metazoa > Chordata > Mammalia > Artiodactyla > Delphinidae > Lagenorhynchus > Lagenorhynchus albirostris. The sequence continues at coordinate 48,806,590 of NC_083116.1, forward strand.
AGAGTTCTTTCAATTCTCTGGGGAGAGACTAGGACAGGCACTGAATGGAGGAGAGTGGAGCAAGGAGTGCTAGGAGCTACCAGGGAAATGGAACTCTCCTCGACCTTATGGCTAGGGAAGCTATTTAGTGGAGTGCACTTTTTCTCAAAATAAGAATCACCTGGGTCATTCATTAGACAAAGGGACTCACGGGCCCTTGCCCTGGAATTTGGTAAATATAGGGTGGGGTTAAGGAATCTGAAGGGTTAATGACCACTCAGGGGATTCTTAAAACCTGACAAGTTTGAAAAAAACTAGAGCGCTTAAGAGCCCAGGCTTTGGAATCAGACAACACCTGGGTTCAAATCCTAGCTCTTCTCCTTAAGGATGACTGATCATGAAGTTAATTAACCACCCTCAACCTTGGTTTCCATCTCCATAAAATGTTTGGGGATTAAATAAATTAATGTGTACAAGACATTGTCTCACATTAGACACTGAAAAAAGAATTGGCATTATTATTATCAAGTGTCTTTCGTTTCAATTCTTTCATACTTATATATGAATCCTTAGAGTCTCCTGGGCAAGGTGCCAAAGAGGTCAATGATTTTCTAGAACTTTTTGTTTGCTTTCTGACATGTCCTTATCTTTGAAGCCAGAGTTAGAGAAATTAGCACTGTTATTGTGATTAGCTGTTGTGGGCCACCTTTTATATCTTAATGCCTTATCATGTAAATTAGGCATTCAGAATGTCTGAGGATTTCTATTCAGACCCTTTTCCATAGGCCCTGATGTCACCTGTCCCTGAAAAGTTGATTTGCCTCGGAGTTACAGGGTTTTCAGACTTTAGTCTTCCGTCTGAGTTCCAACTTGAAAAGACCCAATAACACTCGACTTTGAGTTACAGTTTAAGCGAGGCTTTGAAAGCGCTTCAGAGATTGACTTCCAGGTTAGAAGGGGGCAGGGTGTCAGAGAAACAGAAATGAACAGAGGAAGACAATGCAGGGAAAAGTTAAAGACACATCGACAGTAAAAAGGAAATGACCATGAAAAAAGAGACAGAAAGGCAGGTTGACAGTGCCAGATAGAGGAAGGGGAAGGGTGGGGAGACACAGAGAGAGACAAAGATAGAGAAAGCAGCAGAGACGGAGCTAGACCTGAGGACAGAGACAGACAAGTACAGACAGAGAAAGAGATCAAGGCATGGGCTGGAAGGAAAGCTTCTCTATTATTAATAAAAGTAGGTTTCTATGGAAATCTCCCTAGAAGTTGAAAAAGGGGAAATTCATTCATTTAACACAATTTTAAAGTAATTACTATGGGAAAGGCACTGCTCGGAATTGTGGTGGAAATACAAGCATTTCAGCCCCTGGGTGGGGGAAGGGTGTGTAAGGCAGAAGGTGATGAGAAGCATGAAGAAATAAAGTGCTTCTTAGTTTAGAGAAGGGAAGAATGCATTCAGTTGGAGGCTGGAGGAAGTAGCCTTGGAGCTGGACCCTGAAGGATGAATAAGGGTTTTAACAGATGGAGTGGGGAAGAAATTTTCAAACAATGGGAAGGGCACTGGTAAACAAGAGATGTGTTCAGGAAAAGAGGAATGGTATGATTTGGCTAAAGTTCAAATTACAAGTAGAGGAGTAGTGGGAGAAAGCTAAAAAATCATTTTCTATGCAGGAAGAGGGGTTGAAGGTAAGACTGGGGAGCAACTGAGGGTTTGTGGACAGGGGAGTAACAAGTCTGTGAGTGGGAAGCATTAGGAGGACAGAAACCGGAAGCCGGAAGCCGGGTAGTGAAGACGTGAAGGATACTGTTGCTATTGTGCGTTCCAAGAGGTGAGTCCTATCAGCTATCTCTTAAACATCCCTTCCTCTCTGTTTTGCAGTGTCCTAGTCATTACTGCTTGGATCAGTAACGGTCCAAAGTCTTGATTGAAGGTAGAGGATAAAGTCAAGGGAGAAACTGAAGACGACCTGTAGGTTTCTAATTGGAAGGATGGTAATGTCATTACCAGAAATGGTTTGGAGGAGATAGGTTTAGTTTTTGATATGCAGTGTTAGTGTGGATGAAAAATGTCACCTGCCATATCAGTAAACAAAGGATGTTGCAGCCATGAAGCCCTCAGCCACTGCAGCTGTCCCAGCTGTGCACCCAGAGGGTATTAGGATGAAGAAAAGCAGGATACTGGCCCTAGACAGTTAAGGTACATATGAAAGTAATGATTTCGATGAGCCCAGACTCTTGCATCTTCCCATACATACATAGAAAAGCGCTAAATTCATTAACTTGAGATGTCTGTTTTTCTTTAATTCACAGTAATCTTTTGATGTTCCAACTACCTGTTTTTGTTGCAAAACTCCTATGTATCCTGGCTCCTCCCTTACCTCTTTGGAGCACTCCCTCAGAGCAATCTGATAGGCTGTCTTCTGGGCTTAAGTCCTCAGAAACTCTGCTGAATAAAACATAATTCTCAAGTTTTAGGTTCTGCATTTTTTTTCAGTCGACATTAGAGATGCTAGTGCAACATTTGGATGATATCCAGGAGGTGATTGGATTATGGATCTAGACATTTGGAAAGAGTTTGGTGCTCTAAAGCCTGGAGGTAGACTATGATGTGTTCCAGGAGATGGACTAAAATAGGCTCTGTGGGAAGAGTTCTTATATGCTTCCTTTTAACCCTGAGTTCCTTTTCAGTTAGACCCTGGAACCCTGTGTTAAGGGATCATGACTCTCAGTAGTAGATTTAAATCAGTTTCGCCCTTTTACTTGATTGTCACCTCTACTCCTAAGACATCCTTGCAGACCCAGAGGAAAAAGAGAGAGGGAATTAATAGACAGTCATAAGCTATAGGCAGTGGAATGGGATGAAGTGTTCTCTTTTTCCAGCTGAGCACAGCACCTACCAGCTAGATGGGTTACTCCAGCTGATGAGCACAGAGTAACAGCAAATGGTATGAGAATACAGGTGACAAAATGAGATGGCTCTGTGTCTATTCATGCTGTCCTACTTTGCTCCTCCAGCTAGGGAGAGGGTATTCTGCTGAGTTTTACAGAACTGATAGGACTAGCTCAAATGGCTGAGGAGAGAACCCTACTATCTCCATGTGGGTGCTTGCTTCTTCCTTAAGGACTCAGCCCTCAGCCCTTCATGATGCAGGGTGGGAGGGTGATTTGCTGTGAATAAAAAGGGAGTGAGGCCAGATGAAGAAACACTTGGCTATCTCAGGACCTGTCATCACCTACCTCTCACTGTACCACTTTTAATTCCCTCATTTCTTCCATAGTATTGCAAACCTTTGCTTCCCTCCATCCCCAAAACCTGCAGTGCTTACTCCAACCACATTCAGTGTAAAGTATCCCTTAAGCATTTAAATGTGTGTAGCTTTGTCCTTTAAAACAAGTATATTCCAATAATGAGGAACGGGTGCTTGGGCCTTCTGTAAGTAACCTCTTTCACTCTGCCAGCTGCTGGACACCTTGAAGCAATTGATCTAGTGCAGTGGATCTCAACTGATGAAATACATCTGAATAACCTAGGGGAGCCCTTTAAACATACAGATGTCCAAGCCCATCTTGTGATTATAACTCCTTTGGTTTTGGAGGTAGGACCCAGAACTATGTATGTTTAACAAGCTTCTTGAGTGATCCTCATTCACATGAAATGTGTTATCAGCAAATTGAATTATTTCCATCTTGGCCATTGACTACAGTAGTTGGGTCTTACAGGCTTTAGGTCCTATTCCCTAGTTGTATTAGCATCCTCAATTTAGTGAGCATGAGTTTCACAAAGGGGAACATGTGAAAAAACGTATGCTCAGTCCCCATTCCATAGCTACTTGATCAGAATCTCTGAGAAAAGGGTGCTGGAATCGGCATTTTTACAAACACCATAGTTAGTTATAGTGCACTAGTCTGCAAACCACACTTTGAAAAATACTGAACTAAGTCTGGGAAGTGAAAGTTGGCAGGAGCGATGCAGTTTGGGGCACAGTAGAAAGAAGAGGTAGATCAGATGAGCTGTTGAGTCACTGCAGCTCAGTAGACCAAAAAGGTCATGGTTGGAGTCTCCGCTTCAGTAATGTACTGGCCTGTGGTTACAGCCTAGGTAAATGAGGCCAGATGACAGCTAGAGAAGACTGCTAACTAATTAAACTTGGTCTAAGGTCAGGCCACCAATTGGCAGACACAACTTCTTTTTTAAGTTGGAGAATATGGATGAGAAGTATAGGAGAGACCTGAAATATAAGAACTTTTCCTTTGACTTCTCAAACCCATTTTCTTATTTATTTCTCTCAGGGCTTAACTAGTTTCCTCTGTAACAGTATCAGCATTGACTCATAAATTATTATTCATTGTTAAATTATGTTAGGAATGCATTCGAAATGCAAGAACAAGGTGTACAATGTAGACACTATTTAACAAGGCACTTAGACTTTCTTTCTTAAGTGAGGGAGGAATATTTTTTCTGTGATATTTGAAAAATGAAGGAAATGTTTGTATTTGTCATACAGTATATTTTGCAAAATCATCTGATTTCCTATTAAGTGTCCTTCTTCTATGAAAAGCCATGTAAGGTAGGGCTGGTTGCTTTTCTGTTAGTGGGGGGCACAGAGGGTATAACTCCTACTGGCAGTTAAACTGAGTTTGAGATTTCACATATACTGTGATTTTCTGTTGTGATTTAAGCTTTTGACTGTTAACATATTACTCAGACTTCTGTCTCCTCTTCCAGTCAACTAGATGGTAAGCTTCCTGAAGGCAAGCATCTTGTCTCAGACTTCTTTATAGTCCTCTATCTAGCACAGGACCATGCTCGTAGTGGTCTCTCAATAAAGGCTGAACATTTTTAATGGCTAAGTAGTATTCTAGTGTGTGTGTGTGTGTGTGTGTGTGTGTGTGTGTGTGTGTGTGTGTGTGTATCACATCTTCTTTATCCATTCATCTGTTGATGGACATTTAGGCTGTTGCTGACATTTGCAGCAACATGGATGGACTTGGAGGACATTATGCTAAATGAAATTATTCAGAGAGAGAAAGACAAATACTGTATGATATCACTTACATGTGGAATCTAAAAAATACAACAAACTAGTGAATATAACAAAAAAAGAAGCAGACTCACAGATATAGAGAACAAACGAGTTTTTACCAGTGGAGGGTGTGGTGAAGGGGCAATATGGGGTAGGGGATTAAGAGTATTATATATTAGGTATAAAATAAGCTACAAGGATATATTGTACAACATGGGGAATATAGCCAATATTTTATAATAACTATAAATGGAGTATAACCTTTAAAAATTGTGGATCACATTATTATATACCTGTAGCTTATATAATATTGTCCATCAACTATACTTCAATAAAAAACAATTGAACTTACATGAGAGTACTGAGATGGGAATGACAGGATTGTGCACGTCCACTCCACTTGTGCTAAGTTGTAGTTCTAAGACACAGAGCAGCATGAGATAAGGGATGGTACGATTTTGGCAAATCTGCCCCAGCACTTGCTATTTATATTATGCACCCTTAAGCTGTGATATTTAGAGTTGATGATAGCTGAACCATTTTTAGCAAAATGGGTAGAAGACTAAGAAAATTAGCAGGTCTCATTCACAAGAGTTGAAGAGAAGGACTCGTCCTTCTGCTTTGTAATAATGAAACTAGTGACTATAGGCCCTAATATATGAGTCATAGAAACTTGAATGAATCTGCCCACTTCCACAATATTTGTGCAGACATGAATTATCTGCTACTTACCTCTATACATATTATTTCAGGTGAATCTGTGTATAAGTACACCAGGAGTAAGGAGGAATTGGCCCCTATGTAGACAACTGGGCATAGAGGTAGAACCATTCTTTGTAAAGGAAAGGATTCAACTTTACATACAGTGATATTTCATAAAAAGCAGATATGCTAGGTTTTTTTTGCCTTCTTCCTGACACCTCCACTTAACTAATAATTGCCATGAGAAAACAAGATAACTCTGTTGTGAAAAACACTAAACTTACAGTGTCCTGCAGCTACAACCATAAATCTGAAATAGAAAGGTTGATGTTAACCACCACTTATATGAAAAAGAAAATGCAGTTGTTGACTTCCTAAGACTTTTTAAAAAAATTTTTATTGGAGTATAGTTGTTTTACAATGTTGTGTTAGTTTCTGCTGTACAGCAAAGTGAATCAGTTATATGCATACATATATCCACTCTTTTTTAGATTCTTTTCCCATACAGGTCATTACAGAGTATTGAGTAGAGTTCCCTGTGCTATACAGTAGGTCCTTATTAGTTATTTATTTTATATATAGTAGTGTGTATATGTCAATCCCAATCTCCCAGTTCATCTCACCCCCCTTCCCCCCTTGGAAACCATGTTTATTTTCTACATCTGTGACTGTACTTCTGCTTTGCAAATAAGTTCATCTGTACCATTTTTCTAGATTCCACATATAAGCAATATTCCTAAGACTTTTAAGAAACAGAAAACATTATGCGAATTAGTTGAGACAATTAGGTATTTAATAAAGAGTCTGGTTTCATTCAACTATGTGAATATTTCTCAGAATTCTTATCAAATATCTGCTTCCCTTTTTGATTCCGGGTCTTCTCTGATAAAGTGCTTCTTAGGTGAACCCAGCCCCACTACAAGTGTCAGAACCAGCCTTTGGTTGAACTGACAGAATGGGCCAGAGAGGGGAAGGATGGGGCTGAGAACCTAGATAGACTTACAGGTGTCAAGCAGCCAGAGAGGCAGGCAATCTTGGAAAGTTCCAAGCAGCAGTCATTAGGAAAAGGTCCAGACAGTTAAACAGAGCCCAGATGATATGTTGAGATCCAGACAGGTCAACAATTGGTATAAGAGAGGTCTTGTAACAGATGGCAAGGAACAAGTCATGAAGACAAGGTTTAATGCAGATAGAACCTAATCACAAAGGCATATTTTGGACATGAATTCTAGGTTAGGAATGAAGCTAAGATTGGTTATGATAAGGCAGGAGGTCAGAATGAGATCTAAAATGAAGGTGGCAGTACTGATCATTGAGATTATGGTTCCAGAATTAGAGATGAAGTTGAACCCATGGGCAAAAATAGAATGGCTTCAGCTACTGGGATTAGTTAGCTGTTGGGGTTCTAAGCTAGATACTAAAATTAGTATATTCCTGTGATAACTTTATTTAGATAGATGCCTGTTGCCATTTCCCAACACAGAGGAAAACTTAATCTTTATATCCTTCTGAGTAGTGCAACTTGCTTATAAAATCTCATCTTAAAATGTCTTCTGTTACATATTCATTCCACAAACATTTACTAAATTGCTGTATTTCAGATACTGTGGAATACTGAGGTGAGTAAGACACAGCCATTGGCCTTAGAAAATGTATAGGTTCATGAAGGAGCAAGCGTCTAAAGTAATGATTACAATATGGCGTGCTAAAAGCACAAGGAATAGACGTAACTTTCATGAAGTCATTCAATCAACCAAATGTATGGGGTGCCTTCTATTTTACAGGCACTGGTCTGGGAACACAGGATAACACTGAGTCCAAACTTGTGGTGTCATAAAAACCTTCCAAGAGAAGGTGAAACTTGATCAGAATTTTGTAAGAGGTAGCCAGGTAAAAGGATGTGGCAGACATTATCCATTCTCCCGTTCCTGCATACAAATAGAACCCTGACTTTTTGAGGCAGCATTGTGTCTAGTTAAAAACTGCCTGCCCATTCATACGCCATTCTAGGTATGAGTGACCATGTAAGTGAAAACCTCTTGGATGGGGCTTTGTTGAAAATCATTTTTTCCCAATGAAAATGAACTTAACTGACAGGTTCTTCACTCTTCCTTTTCTTCATGCTTGGAGTGCAGATATGAAACCTAGAGATGGAATCATCATCTCACAGCCATGAGTACAAGAGCCTCCTTATAATAATGGTAAAATAAAAAGATAATAGTAGTCTTGGTCCCTGATGATACCATAAAACTTCTATTTCCTTTGGGTTTTTGTTTAAGCCATTGTAGCCACTTCTCTATTATGTACTGTTAAACACAATTCTAAGTAATAAGAAGAGTACTGGAGTTTGGTAGTAGAGAGTTCAAGAGAAATTTGCCAGGCATAGGAAACAATGGCACATACAAAGGTGTGGAGTGAGAAGCTTTCAGGATGAAGAAACTGTAAGGAAACCAAACTAGTTGGAGTTATGAAGGGAAGGAGACCAGAGATGAAGTTGGAGAGGTAAGTAAAGACCAGTTCCTTGTAACCCATATTAAGGAGTGTGGGCTTTGTTGTAAAGGCAATACAGAATCTCTTATGGATTTTTTTAATGACTTAACCTTTGCATTTTAGGGAGAACATTTTATTAGAATATTTAGGAACATTTGGGAAAGGAGAGACTGATGGCAGGCAGACTAGATAGGAGATTTATAATCATCCAGGTGATTAAAAACCAAAGCTGGGGCTTCCCTGGTGGCACAGTGGTTGAGAATCTGCCTGCTAATGCAGGGGACACGGGTTCGAGCCTTGGTCTGGGAGGATCCCACATGCCACGGAGCAACTAGGCCCGTGAGCCACAACTACTGAGCCTGTGCATCTGGAGCCTGTGCTCCATAAGAAGAGAGGTCACGATAGTGAGAGGCCCGCACACCGCGATGAAGAGTGGCCCCCGCTTGCCACTAGAGAAAGCCCTCGCACAGAAACGAAGACCCAACACAGCAAAAATAAATAAATAAATTACTAAAAAACTCCTACCCCCAATATCTTCTAAAAAAAAAAAAAAACAAAGCTAAGGTAGTAGAAATGGAAATTGATAAACCAGATTGGAGTTATTAATTATAGGTCTCTAGAAGAGACTCGAAATATATCAAGGAGGTAGAATCAATATAGATTGGATGTATGAATTTGAAATGGAGAACATCTCAAGGATGATTCTCAGGTTTCTGTCTTGGGTGACCAGATGGTTCACCAAGACTGGTACTACAGGAGGAGATGGTTAAATAATGATCCAAACTCTGATATCTCTGATAACCAGAGAGAATTTAAGTATGTTTTTCCAATTGTAAAAGTATCTCTCAGGAGCAGTGATAATACAGCCTCAACTCTTAAGGTTGACATTTATATAAACTTAGTGTTTTCAGAAAATTTCTAAGTAGATTGAGATAGAGATAATGGTATTTTACCTTCATACAATACAATGTTTAGGCTGTTCTTTAATATTTCTTAGAACACTGTTAGAAACAGAAACAAAATATGAAAACAAAGATAACAACACCAAAACAGCTATACTACAGGAACCATAGTAATGTTTTTTGTTTCTTTGTTTCCTATTTCAGCCCAGTTCAGCTCGGTAAGGAGAAAATGATGAATAGAAAAGAATAAGAGGGAAAGAAATGTGCCATAAGAGACATTTAACAGATGTTATTTTAATGTGTCTGACATAGCTCTGCATAGTTTTACACCTTTATGAGTTTATTGTGATAATGGTGGCAGAAAGATGCAGGCTCCAGGCGCTGCTAAGTAATGAGGCAATTTTGAGTTTTACTTGATACTTCCATTAAAATCTGTTCACAGTGTCTGTGCTCTTTCAATTTAGCCTAAAGAGTACTTACACAAAAAGCCCTAGCAGTGGCAAAGGGAATCAAAACTGCCTGCATTCTTTTCCATCTATATGTCTTCTCTTTGGTTTGGTCGAGCTGAAGGGCAGAGTAGGTTGGCACCTGTTATCAGCCCGTGTAGCCGTCTCACAGTAAAAATAGTGATGTCCAAAGTCTAGTAACCATGACTAGAAAGGTTTGGTTGTGCCTAAACTTCTGTACTTGTTTGCATAAACCAAAAGCCCATATTTGGACAAAAGTAATGAGAGAACTGTAATCATTCAGTTCATCTTGGTAGGATTTGACTTATTGCTACTGCCTTCTGAATTAAATGGATTTAAAGGGGCACTTAAAAGACTTAGAAAAACTACTCTTGCTACAGATGTTCTGCTGCTTTGTTTATTTGTTTGTATTTAGCCGCACCTCGAGACTTGCGGGATCTCAGTTCCCTGACCAGGGATTGAACCCAGGCCACGGCAGTGAAAGTGCCAAGTCCTAACCACTGGACCTCCAGGGAATTCCCCCTGCTGCTATTCTTAAACAGTGGAAGACTGCTTCTAATACAAGAGAGGATATTGGTGTGATGGGAGAAAACCAGATATTGTGGAATAACTAGGTTCTTATGAGCTAGAAATATGGATTAGGAAGTTGTTGCCTATGGTCACTTGAGCTTTATTGCCATGTCAAAGGAAAAACTGAAAAAGAAAGGGTTGCTTTATAAAATGTATTTTTGGGGGGACCATGCTCGTAAGTAAGTTTGGAAAACACTCCTTGGAGTAGTCAGACAGTAGGATAGTATTTGCTAAATTATCATTTCAAGGCCTAGATACCTAGGCATCAAGTGTATTTTTAGTTATATGTTTAATTCACATCTTTCTGACACAGTGCTCAATAGTGAGAGGAAGTTTACATCCCACACTCTGGGATTGGATAATAAAACACTCCAAGGGGAATTTTTTTCCTGAGCCCGCTTTACATTCATCTCATACTCAGAAGGACAAAGGCTCATTTCACTTTTAACTTTTCTTTTTCCCTGCCGCAACCTCATCACAGATGGTTTTCATACAAATGTGTGCTCTTTTGTTTGATTTACCTCAATTACTGTTTCTACCTTTCGTTTCCTAGAGTACTTTGCAGAATCCCAAACTATTTTAATTCCAAAGCAGATTAGTTATATACCAGTACAAAATCCAAGGCTCACCAATCAGAAAGCTAGGAATGAAATAGGTGTCTGTCTGTGAAGGCATTATAGTGATTTGGGGCCGGACCAGGTGGTGAGGTAGTGACAGAAGATCTTCACTGTTGCCACTTTGCTTGGAAGCAGGAAGTTACAGGAAGAAGCAATAATGCCTTAAGAGGAGTATAACAGAAAGGAAAAGAACAAGAAATAAAGCTGAACGCATAGAAATAGCTTCCACTTTACTTTTCATTATATCTAAAGGCTCTAGAGTGCTATCTGACATTTCTAACAGGAGAAACAGTCAATAAAAGGTATGAATAATTTTCATGTATATATACATTTTATACCCCAAATGTGGAAATCAGCCCATCTGAGAATGAGCATTCCTAACTGCACCATCAATGAGTTCAAAATCAACTGGACTGTGACTGTCAAACCCCTTTGAAACAGTCTATTTGTTTCAAAGTCATGTTATTTGCCCTTGTAAGAAGCAAAATAAACAGAGTAGTTTAAAAGAAAGTTGGGAGATAGTTGGGCTTTAAGGATTTGACAAGTTTGAGAAGTAAAAAAGAGAGAACTCAAGTTTTCTTTTATATGATGGGGAGGTGTTTATCCTATTTTTAAAAAATCAGAATCAATAACTAATTTATTCAACAAACAATTATTGAACACCTTCTATGTGTCATTTGAAATATAGTTGATTTACAATGTTGTGTTAATTTCTGCTGTACAGCAAAGTGATTCAGTTATACATATATATGTTCTTTTTCATATTCTTTTCCATTATGGGTTATCACAGGATATTGAATATACTTCCCTGTGCTATACAGTAAGACCTTGTTGTTTGTCAAACCTTTCTTTATTATAGAGTCTAGGTACTAATTATAGAACAGCTACCGAGGTTTGAACTTGTTCAGAGTTAAAAACAATGGTACACCCACATGCTCTTTCAGCCACCTTTCAGTAACCTGCCTGTTTCAAAACTTGGAAGCTTCAGCTCAGATTGTTAGCTTTTACCGTTTTTTTTCTTTTTTTTTTGCAAGATACATGGAAAGGTGAAATAGGATAGAAAGTCATTACAATTCAATGGTATTCCTGTAGTGCCTGTAGACAATATTCTGACTTGTTTTTCTCATAGACACTTGGTTATAAATCCAAATGAATATTTTTTTTAATCAGTCTTGGAAAAGAACTATCTCATCACAACCTGTTAAGCTTTATTTGTGAGAATATAATGAAAAGTTTAAGAAAGGAGGAAGAGACTTACAATACCAAGGTTTTCATGAAAATTAATCTAATCTATTGCTAAACTCAAATTCCAAGTCTGAGTTTTGAAACAAACTTTCCATGGCATTCTAACTAATCTGCAATGACTGTTACATAAATAGCTTTTTTTTCTCTACACCAAATACAAAATGCTCTCATTTCCAAATCCTGAAAAGCTGTTTGTGATGACATTGAATAAACAGGAATCCTTTTAAAAGAATAGGCCATTGCTACAAACAAGTCAATTTCAGCATTCCTTTCCCAGAGCTATTTTGCATATTGGGTCATACAACAGTTTTAGTCCTAGTAACTGTCTATTTTGGGAGCTCACCTACAATCTGGTGACATTATGGGAAAAGTATGAAATTAGAACTGCAATATGAATTTTAAAAAAAGGCAAACATCCAGAGTTTAAAAGATTATATTAGTACTTAGCTACTTTTCATGTAGAAAGGTGCTTTTCAAGCACTAATTAATCCGCTTAAAACCCCTGTGAGCATGGCTGGGCTAGAAGAAAATCAGAGTTTTGAACAGAGAAAAGTGAAAAGTTTCTAGTGGAGCTATATTTTTCCATAACTCATCTCCAGGCAGAATCTCCTAAATAGGTGTCAATTAAATTCTGCCTATCTGAATAGTCAGGCTGTTCAGTAGATTAAGAAATTCAGTTTTGCCTGAAACCCTTAGGGGTAACCCAAAGCCTTATCTCATAGTCAAACAAAATCTCAGATTGAGAAATCAAGGAAGCCCAGAAGTATCCTGGATATTTGTACATATTCAGGGTCAGTGATGGACTAATATAAACCTAAATACACTGGTTCTAACTAGAATTGGACATATTGCTAGGAAAATAACCAGTTAACTCACCATGTCTAATTCCTTACAGGTCAATAATTCATTTCTGACTATGGCAGTTTCATTCAAACTTTTGGGGTGAAGGAATGCATTATGGGTGTCACTGACTGCCACTGGCAGGCCTGAGGCATAAACAAGAGAGAAGACCAAACAGAAGGGAAGAAGTGGTTTTGGTAGAAGATCACCAACAAATTCTTAAGATGTCAGCCATAATTTCTACCAATGGCCTGGAGGGCAGGGAGATAAATGCATTACCTGTTAAAGCAATGGAATGAGTAAAAGTAAATTCAAGGAACAGGTCATGCTAGAAAGTGCAGGAAGATCACCACATATAATAGCCAATTCATGTGAGAACCACGTCACAAGCCAGGATATTGTACGTAGATAGAATCTATGAGCTATCCAAAACACAACTCAAGAAACATGTCAAATTCAAATACGACATTGTGGCAAGGAGCAGCAGTACAACTATCCCCACACACGGCACTTATACACACATGAGTTATCACTTCCTAACATACTTCACAATTGACTTATGATGTTCCCCTCCCACCCTCCCCCTAAAGAATGGAAACTACTAAGGTAGAAAGTTTTGTACATTTTGTTTACTGATGAATGCATATACAACAGTGTCTGGAATATAATAGGCTCTCAATAACTATTTGCTGACTAAGTGAAGTTTAAGAAATGAGTATGGGATGTTACAGAGTGGATGAATGAGGGGTACAAAGCACACTGAGCTCATTACAGTGGATTGTTTATCAACTACTATTTCTATAGCCATGTGGACTCTATCTTAAAGTACAAGTTCTCTATGGCTGCTGCTTTTTAGACAAATAGAATGGAGACCATTGAAGTGAACTGGGAAAAGGAGAGAGCAACAGGAGAGGGGTCCAGAGAATACTGAAGGGTGAAGGGGTGATATATTCTGTAGGATCCTGTTGTCCATTGTAAGGATTTTGGCTTTGACTCAAAGTGAGGTGGGATGCCATTGGAAAGTTTTGAGGAGAGGAGTGACTTGATCTGACATAGATTTGAAAAGAATCTCTTGGGATGCTGTGTGAAGAATAAACTGTAGGAGTAAAAAGGCCAAAGCAGGGAGACCAGTTAAGACACTACTACAATAATCCAAAACACAGATGATGGTGGTTTGGACCTGAGTGATAGCAGTGGAGGCTTTGAGAACTGATCAGACTGAGGGTATGTTTTGAAGGTAGAGCCAATGGGATTTCTTGATGGATAAGACATGGTGCGTGAGAGAAGGAGAATGAATCAAGGATGATGACAGTGTTTTTGCCCTGAGCAAATGGAAAGATGGAGATATTTATTGAGATGAAAAAGGCTTGGTAGTTGAAAGATTGGGGATGTTAGGAAAAAAAATAGGTTGGAGATTTCAATACATTTTCAGATAATTTTCTTCCTTGGCGGGGGCAGGATAGCAGTGGTGGTGGATACTAATCATTTCATTGTTGCTTGTTTAAGTCAACAAAACTGTGAGTGGGGATTTGGGGGGTTGTTTTTTGGTTTTACTTCTGAGATGGAATATGATGCAGTACAAAGAATTTTCAGAATATCTATCAAGGACAGAATAGATTTTATTATAGTAGATTAATGAGCACATTAAGATAAACTCATTTAGTGTTTTACTGTGATAATTCACTAAGAGAAATTAAGTATTTTTGGTGCCTATTGGTCCTCTTAAATTGACTGATACCAGTAAACTGTAAATTAGATATACATATGTGTACAAGGTGGAAACCACTAGCAAAAACAAGATCAGAGTGACAACCAGCCACACCATATTAAACTAAAAAGGCTACACACACACACAACTCAGAAGTTACACTACTTTCTGAAAGTGAAATCTTAAGGAGTGTATTACTGATTTCATTCTTGTAAAAAATCTGTACAAACTCAGTATGGCTAATATTATGGCGTTTGTTAAGCAAACAAATATTTGGAGACACACCCATATCCTTTGATCCAGAATTCCACTTCTACTAATTTCTCTTGAGGTAATATTAAGGATGTGCACAAAGGTTTACATCCCAGAATGTTTCTCAGGGCTTTTGTTATAATAAAAATTGGAGACTGTTTAAATAGCCAAATATAGAGGATTTTAAAAATTTATGCACATTCACTCAATGGAATACTATGCAGCCAATTCAGAGAATATTGTTGAAGTGTACATATTAGTACAGTAAAACCTGCCTGACATATGAGTGAAAAAAACAAGTTAGAAAACAATATTACATATGACCCCACTTGAAGAGGTGTGGGCTTAATCTATTTTTGATAAGAAAAGTTCTGCAAGTGTATACCACAAAATGGTAACTGGTTTCGATGGTGGGATTATGGACAGTTTCTATGGTTATCTCTATTTTCTAAAATAAACTTGTACTACTTTTATAATAAAAATGTTCAAATGCATAGAACAACAAAGATTACAAGAGATTAAAGTATTTCATGCTTTAGAAAGATAAACAAGTCTTGTTCTCCCTGGAGACACACCCTTGTTCATGCATCATAGGATAAACCTCTAACAGCATATTATTACTGGCACTCCCCGGCTACAGTATTTCTGATTGAGATTAGTATGAGTTGCCAAGTTAAGTATTTAAAACACTCACAAAAAGCCCTTCCAATGTAAGAAATGTGGCTAAATACCCACATGTTCATAAGATGACTTTCAGGGTTTTACCAATTACAGTAATAATTTAAACAAATAACAATTAGTATGCATTCTCGCAGAACCTTGTGTGCTTTTGCATTAGCTATACAAAAAAGGGACTAGGGAGAAAACTCTCAACAGAAATGAGAGAACAAATAGCTAGTATCTTTAAGTTTCTCATTAAAGATCCACTTTTTTCTCCATCTGGCCAGGCAAATAATGTAGAGATGGCCAACTCTAGATTATGCAGGGTCATGAGGGGCAGAAGCAACGTGGATAATTGAAATCCACTGATAATCTGGAAACCTAATTTTATCTAATAGTTGCAACCACCTCCTGGACAGAACCCTCAGTAGAGCTGCTAATGAGAAGCATAATTGAGTGGTTTGAGTTCATCTGCTTTCAGTTATCCTTTGCAGGTGCTAATGAACAGTGAAGTGGTCAAAAGGCTGTCAGCCAAAGGAAGTGGTAGGAGAAAAAGCAGGACATGGATAACCCCAGAAACTGGATAATCAGCCTCGAAATTGTTGAGTTGACTAGAGTGAGGATCAGCTATTAATTATCTGCTTAACTAAATTCCACAAGGATATATATCATGAAACCAGATCTTCATATTAAGGGTGTTCATGTATGCAGAGTCTATCTTGGTTAATGTGAATTATGGTATAGTCTTAGAAACTCTCTATACTGCAGTGATTTTCCTGGGCAGCAATGATAGGATATTTATTGTCAGAGCACAGCTAATCAACTACAGGCTCCACGGCTAAATATGGCCAACAGGCTGCGTATGAGTCAGGGCTCTGGCAGACAGCCCTTCTTTTAGACCAATGGGAATGTGATTGACTCACTTCCATGCCTTTCTGGGAGAGAATATAAGCATTGCTGGTATCCAAATTGTTTTTTTTTTTATTATTGCTCCAAATTCATGTTTTAGTAAACAGCTTTTTGAAAGTATTGTTATGGTGAACATTTTGTGGTTTATGTTAAGCATTTGGTTTTCAAGAATTGTTGAAAATAAATGCTTTTAGAGTGCAGTTATTTTCAAGTATTACACAATAAACTCTAATATTTGTAACTAAAACTGTATCTATGTTTGATTAGTAATTAAGCTCTCAAATAGTTATGAAAGTAATTTCCTTTTATAAGGCTGTACTTTAGGACAAATTGCTTGATACATTCACTAATATTCAGAGCTTCAGCTATTTCTACATATGATTATGAATGCAGCTCTCTATAGTGGTAGTAAAACTGTTTTCCATTTATGGCAGTAGTTTAAAACAAAGTACAGTATAAACTATCTGATATTTGTAAATAAAACTGTATCTGCACATGAATATTAATTATGTTTTCTATAGCAATTGTGAAAGTAATCTCCATTTATAGCACTCGTTTTGAGTAAATGAGAATTTTAATCATTTTAACATCAACTGTTATTTCTTGATCTTGTCCTATGATAGTGTGTCCCTTTGCCCATATTGTGAGCAAAAGGGCCAACAAACTAGTTTTATAAAAGGGGATTGTTTAAGCCATTTGAATATTCTAGATTACTCCTTAACTTTTGCTTAAAACTAAATAATTTTCATTTCAATTACAGATACCATTTACCAAATTCTACCTAACTGAATAAACAAGTCCCCAAATTTCCACTTTAGTGAAAATTTGGGTAAGCTCTAGCCCAATTTACTTCCATAAAAAACAATGGCATGAGTAGATGAATTGTAAAATTTATTCATGTTTCTTTATATGTATTGACTCATGTAATACTTTGGGGAGATGGTACTGTGACATCTCTAATTTATTATAGATGAGAAATTAAGATTAGGTAATTTGTCAAAATTCACCTAGAGCTCCTAAGTGGCAGGGCTCAGATTTAAACCCAAGCAGTTGACCTCTGGAGTCAAGCTTTGTAATCCTCCATGCTGTATAGTTTCATTTAGATTTCTGTTGCCTAACATATGCAGCCTGCGTATGACTACTTTTAGGTACTCCCGGACCATCTTCCAACTTTTATCTCTGTTAATTTGGCAAGTGTCTACTACGTTCAAATAGGGCCACAGAAATTCTATTTATACATAGAGTTTGAATTAATTTTCATGTGTTTGTCAATTTGATTTCTCCCACAGTTAATCAGTTCTGTCTTTTATTTTATTTTTTAAAC
The DNA here is from genome assembly GCF_949774975.1 of Lagenorhynchus albirostris. Lineage (NCBI taxonomy): Eukaryota > Metazoa > Chordata > Mammalia > Artiodactyla > Delphinidae > Lagenorhynchus > Lagenorhynchus albirostris. The sequence goes on from NC_083116.1 coordinate 48,824,282, forward strand.
CTTTGCTATTTGATACCTTCACTTCCACCATGGACATGGATTTCTATTAAACAAATAAACAATAAGGAACTAATTATAATACACTGCATTTGCAAAGCACTTTCACAGGCTTGCTCTCATTTGGTTCTCACAAGTTCATTTATTATTTTTTAATTATAAAACTACTCAAGTGTAGCAGGAGTCTTCGAGTGAAAGGCTAGGTTGTAGAAGTACTCACTGTGGATGGAAACATGTCCAGGCATATCTAGATGCCCAGGAAGACAGACTCATCAGAGGTTTACTTAAATGAGGGTTTAAGGACTCTGATATGAGTTATAATAACTGGGTAAGTTGAAATTAACATCTGCCCCAAACAATAATACCCCTCCCTGAGTTTTGGGAGAATAAGAGCCCTCCTTTGAGTAAGAATTCAGTTTAATAGATGGGAAAGAACAACTTTGAGGGAAGTTATTATTGAAAAAACTTCTTTGATTAGGAAAAAAATGGTCTGTGTTAGAGAGGAAGGGGTGGTTGAGTAGAACACGCATGGGGCTGTGCTGTGCTGAAGGCTCAGTGTCAGGGGTATTGCTGGCTCTGATAGATAACGATTCAAATAAAAGAGCTCTAGCATTAGAGTCATCCTAAGAACTTGAAAGCACAGGGCAGTGCTATTTGTGGCTTAGTAATACACTGATGTACAAGTAAGGGCAGAAATGACTGTCGGAATGGAATGGAAAAGCAACTAAGGCTACGGTATCGTGGCTGACATCCAGAGGTATGACAGAAGCAGTAGTTTCTGCTAGGGCACAGGTCTGGAGCAGCAGAGGCAGAGATGACAAATGCCATAAGGAGGAGAAAAACCATTACTAGCCATTCATAAACCATGTGAACCACATTCCTTGATTCTGCTCCACCCCCTTGAATTGGAAGGGAGAATGAATCCCAGAGATGCAACTATTGGAGGGTGAGAGATTGATTGGATTATACTATGATTGGACCCTCCCCTCCCTCTCTTCATTAGAAGAGTCTAAAGAAATGATTAAGGTCACACACATATTATAGATATTTACAATTATTTTACTATCACTACCAAAACCAACCAATCTAGACAAATCCTCATTCAATTGATCACATCTCAAGTTTATGTAGAGACAATTCTTAAAGAGTCATCTTTTCCCCCTTTTTTGATTCTCTTTTTTCTCATAGTTTGTTTTATTATTTCCTTCTTTATTTTACACTATTGAGTGCCTGCACATGTAAAGTACTCAACTAGGCCAGGTGGGGATTACAAAAGTGGGTAAGACACAGGTGCTTTCAGCCTAGTGAAGGAGCCAGACATACCCACAAAATATAAAATAGCATCCAAAAGATGGAGAAGTTCAGGAATAGTACTGACTAATAGCTGAAACTGAAATTTCTCATAGGTCCCAAGTTGGTGGAGGGGTCAGATATTTCATATAGAGAGCCAAGTCAAAGGAGCAGGGAAGAGAGGTAAGGAAGCAGGAGTTAAGTAGTGTGACTGCAATCAGAAGTCTGCCAAGGTAGAGCAAGCATGCTGAGAAGCAAGATGAGGAAAAGTCTCTAGGAAATATCACCTCTCTGTGTTAGCATTTAGAGGCAGTAACCTTTGTGGGGCATCTATGACCTTACCTGTGGGTGGGAAAGGAGTTACTAAAGCACCAAGCCTGATCAGATTCAATCTATGTTACTGCTATTTCCTGCAATTTGGCCAACTGACTTTTCAAAAATGTATTTTATTGAACTATAGTTGATTTACAATGTTGTGTTAATTTCTGTTGTACAGCAAAGTGGTTCAGTTATATTCTTTTTCATTATGGTTATCACAGTATATTGACTATAGTTCCCTGTGCTATACAGTAGGACCTTGTTGTTTATCCATTCTATATATAATAGTTTGCATTTGCCAATCCCAAACTCCCAATCCATCCCTCCACCCCTTGGCAACCACAAGACTGTTCTCTATGTCTGTGAGTCTGTTTCTGTTTTGTAGATAGCTTCATTTGTGTCATATTTTAGATTCCACATGTAAGTGGTATCATAAGGTATTTGTCTTCCTCTTTCTGACTTACTTCACTTAGTATGATAATCTCTAGGTCCATCCATGCTGCTGCAAATGGCATTATTTCATTCCTTTTGATGGCTTAGTAATATTCCATGGTATATATGTACCACATCTTCTTTATCCATTCATCTGTCGATGGACACTTAGGTTGTTTCCATGTCTTGGCTTTTGTGAATAGTGCTGCTATGAACATATTGGTGCATGTATCTTTTTGAATTATAGTTTTCTCTAGATATATGCCCAGGAGTGGGATTGCTAGAGCCAACTGATTTTAAAACTTTTATTTTGGCTCATTTAAATAATAAGAGGTGGTATGTCTACTCCTTACAGCCTTCTTCTGAGAATGGAGCTGTTTTACTGATCTAACCCTCCCTTTCAACTTCAGGGAGACAGGCTCATGAAGGATGAGAATTCTAATACTGAATAAAGGGACAGCCCACTCAACCATGTGTTGTTTATGAGAGAGACTCCCAAAACTCAGCCATCTAGAAATGCCAAAAAGAAATGTGTGGTTGAATGTACGTATGACAGTCACATCCAAAAAGAAAACTGCTGTCAATATTGGTATTGGATAAAATATAATTTAAGAAAAAACATTTAGTGGGGCAAAATAAGTTTATATTCATTTAAAAAATCCAAAATGGGGACTTTCCTAGTGGTCCAGGGGCTAAGACTCCGTGCTCCCAGTGCAGGGGGCCCGGGTTTGATCCCTGGTCGGGGAACTAGGTCCCCCATGCTGCAACTAAGGGTTCATATGCTACAGCTAAAGATCCCACACACGGCAATGAAGATTCCACGTGCCACAACAAAGACCCGGCACAGCCAAATAAATAAATATATAAAAATATCCAAAATGAAGGTATTTTAGTCCTGAATTTTGTGCACTAAAAAGTAATATCAAAATTCATTAAGCACTTGATGCTGATGTTAAAAATAAGTGGAGAAATGAACAGAAACAGGATTACAAAAGCTTAACATATCATCATTAGCCTCTAACTATCAAATAGATTAAAAATATGGAAATATGGGGTACAAGAATATTCATTGCATTATAATATGTAAGAACAAGAAACTGGAAACCTAAATATCCATCAAGAGACTACTGGCTAAGTACATTATGCTAATCCATACAATGGACCATCACAAAGCCCTTAAAAAATGTGGTGTCTCTCTATATAATGGTATGGAAATTTGACCTGGTTATCGACATTATTAAGTAAAAAGTAATCAAGTAATATGTTTAGGATAAAACTTTTTGTAAAGACAAAACTACATGTAAGCTATGTATATACACATTCTCTATGTAAATGCATAGAGAAATGGCTGCCAGAAGTTGTTATCTCAAGGAGAAGAAAAGACAAACTCACTTTTTTACTCTGTGTATTACCTAAATTGTTTGCATTTTACATGCATGTGCTTGTGTTTTATTTTTGTACATTTAAAAAATAATTTTTAGGGGCTTCCCTGGTGGCGCAGTGGTTGAGAGTCCGCCTGCCGATGCAGGGGACACGGGTTCGTGCCCCGGTCTGGGAAGATCCCACATGCCATGGAGCAGCTAGGCCCGTGAGCCACGGCCACTGGGCCTGCGCGTCCGGAGCCTGTGCTCCACAACGGGAAAGGCCACAACAGTGAGAGGCCCGCGTACTGCAAAAAAAGAAAAAAAAAAATTTTTAAAAATATATAATTTTTAAAAATTATATACAACTTGAGAAGAGCAATAACTGTAGATAAAACTAAAACATAACTGCAAGCATACCTTGTTTTATTATGCTTTGCTTTATTACTCTTTGCAGATACAGCACTTTTTTACAAGTTGAAGGTTTGTGGCAAACCCTGCATTGAGCAAGTCTACTGGCACCATTTTTCCAACAAGAGTTGCTCATTTCATGTCTCTGTGTGAGAATTTTGGTAATTCTCACAATATTTCAAACTTTTTTTTACCATTATTATATTTGTTATGGTGATCTATGATCAGTGATCTTTGATGTTACTATTGTAATTGTTTTGGGGCACCACTAACTGCACCCATATAAGATGGTGAACTTTAACCAATAAACATTGTGTGTGTTCTGACTGCTCTACCAACTGGCCGTTCCCCTGTCTCTCTCCGTCTCCTTGGGTCTCCCTATTCCCTAAGACACAACAATGTTGAAATTAGACCAATGAATAATCCTACAATGGTGTCTATAAGTGTCATGTGAAAGGAAGAGTCGAAAATCTCTCACTTTAAATCAAAAGCTAGAAATGATTAAGCTAAGTGAGGAAGACATGTTGAAAGCCAAGGTAGACCAAAGGCTAGGTCTCTTGCACCCAAAAGTTAGCCAGGTTGTGAATGCAAAGGAAAAGTTCCTGAAGGAAATTAAAGCTATTTGTGCTTATCACATGAATGATAAGAAGTGAAACAGCCTTATTGCTGAAATGGAGAAAATTTTAATGGTGTATACAGAAGATCAAGCCACAATATTCCCTTAAGCCAAAGCCTAATCTAGAGTAAGGCCTTAACTCCCTTCAATTCTATAAAGTCTGACAGAGGTGAGGAAGTTGCAGAAGAAAAGTTTGAGGCTAGCAGATGTTGGTTCATGAGGTTGAAGGAAAGAAGCCATCTCCCTAACATCAAAGTGCAAAGTGAAGCAGTAAGTGCTGATGTAGAAGCTGCAGCAAGTTATCCAGAAGATATATAACTCATGAAGGTGGCTACACTAAAAAACAGATTTTCAGTGTAGACAAAACATCATTATTTTGGAAGAACATGCCATCTAGGACTTTCACAGGTAGAGAGGAGAAGTCAATGTCTGGCCTCAAAGCTTCAAAGGACAGGCTGACTCTCTTGTTAGGGGCTAATGCAGCTGGTGACTTTAGTTGAAGCCAGTGTTCATTTACCACTCTGAAAATATTAGGGCCCTTAAGAAATGTTAAATCTACTCTGTCTATGTTCTATAAATGGAAAAACAAGGTCTGGATGACAGCACATCTGTTTACCACATTGTTTACTGAATATTTTAAGCCCACTGTTGAGACCTACTGCTCAGAAAAAAGATTCCTTTCAAAATATTACTGCTCATTGACAGTGCACCTCGTCACCCAAGAGCTCTGGTGAAGGTGTACAATGAGATCAATGTTTTTTTCATGCTTCAAACACAACATCCATTCTGCAGCCCATGGATCAAGAAGTAATTTCAACTTTCAAGTCTTATTGTTTACAAAATACATTTCGTGGTACTTCCCTGGTGGGACAGTGGTTAAGAATCCGCCTGCCAATGCAGGGGACACAAATTCAAGCCCTGGTCCAGGAAGATCCCACATGCCGCAGAGCAATTAAGCCTGTGCACCACAACTACTGAGCCTGCTCTCTAGAACACGTGAGCCACAACTACTGAAGCCTGCATGCCACAACTACTGAAGCCCGTGCGCCTAGAGCCCGTGCTCCACAAGAGAAGCCACCACAATGAGAAGCCCATGCACTGCAATGAAGAGAAGCCCACGCACCGCAACGAAGAGTAGCCCCCGCTCACTGCAACAAGAGAAAAGCCCGTGGGCAGCAACGAAGACCCGATGCAACCAAAAATAAATAGATAGATTACAAAAAAAAAAAAGAGAAATACATTTCGTAAAGCTATAGCTGCCATAGATAGTGATTCCTCTGATGGATCTGGGCAAAGTAAATTGAAAACCTTCTGGAAAGGATTCACCATCCTAGATGCCATTAAGAACATTCATGATTCATGGGAAGAGGTCAAAATATCAATGTTCACAGAAGTTTGGAAGAAGCTGATTCCAACCCTCATGGATGACTTTGAGGGATTCAAGACTTCAGTGGAGGAAGTAACTGCAGATGTGGAAATAACAAGAGAACTAGAATAGAAGTGGAATGTGAAGATGTGACTGAATTGCTGCAATCTCATGATAAAACTAACAGGTGAGGAGTTGCTTCTTACGGATGAGCAAAGAAAGTGGTTTCTTGAGATGGAACCTACTCCTGGTGAGGATGCTGTGAATTTGGTTGAAATGACAACAAAGCATTTAGAATACAACATAAACTTAGTTGATAAAGCAGTAGGAGGGTTTGAGAGGATTGAAAGAAGTTCTACTGTGGGTAAAATGCTATAAAATATCACTGCGTGTTACAGAGAATAATTCGTGAAAGGAAGAATCAATCCATGTGGCAAACTTCATTGTTGTCTTATTTTAAGAAATTGCCGCAGCCACCCCAGCCTTCAGCAACCACCACCCTGATCAGTCAGCAGCCATCAACATCGAGGCAAGACCCTCCACCAGCAAAAAGACTACAGCTCACTGAAGGCTCGGATGATGTTTAGCATTTCTTAGCAATAAAGTATAACATCAACAGATTAAAATAAATTAGTATTTCCATATATGCCTTAGGTAAAATGTAATACCCACTCCATCAATTGAAGTATAATTAATAATTAAGTACCTACTAGGTATCAGATACTGACACAGGTGCTCTGTTATATAGATGAATAAGACATAATCACCTACCTCATGGAGCCCATGGTCAAATTAAAAGAAAGATGAATGAATATAATTAAGACATAATGTTAAGTGCTTTGGTAGAGGTTTGCACACATTAGTGACTCTTAGTATAGTCAAAGGTTCAAGAAAGGCTTTTTTATTTTTAATTTAATTTAATTTTCCCTCAGTATATTTTATTTTATTTTTTATTGAAGTATAGTTGATTTACAATGTGTTAATTTCTGCTGTACAGCAAAGTGATTCAGTTATACATATATACATTCTTTTTTATATTCTTCTCTGTTATGGTTGATCACAGGATGTTGATTCTAGTTCCCTGTGCTATACATAGGACCTTGCTGTTTATGCAAGAAAGGCTTCTTGAATAAGTATTTTTTGCTGTATCTTGAGAGGTTGGTTTTACAAAAGAGATGAGGTACCTTGTTTCTTGGCACTAGAAAGGATGAGTAAAAACTAGATGAAGATGTGTGTAGGGAGAGGGGATAGAAGAGCAAATTGGATTGCCTAAGAATTGCTCTTCTCATTTTATTTTCTCTCCATGGCTAACACTGTAATCTAAACCACTATCATCTCTGGTCTAGACTTGTGCAATAATTGCTTAACTATTCTTTCTCTTTGTAGTTTTTCTCTTTGCCAATTTATTCTCTGCATAGCTAAAACAAATGAGCTTTAAGAACATAAATCAAATCATGCCGTTCCATACCTAAAACTCTTCGGTGGCTCTCGCTCTTGGAATAAAATAAGATCTTGTCTCATTTGGCCTCTCCCCTCCTCTACAACCTCATTCATAACATTTTCCCTGTTCCTCACTAGGCTCAATGATCATGCTTTTCTTTTTGTCCTTGAACACACTACACCCTTTCCTGCCTTTGGTCCTTTGGATTGCTGTCCCCCCAGACCCCGACCCCCACTTTTCCCTAACCCCAAAGCTCCTCTCCACTGCCTATATGCTTTATCCATTTGTCTCATGTTCATCTTTCAGGTCTTACCTCAAATGTCATTTCCTTGGAAATATCTCAGCTGACCATTTTCTCCCGTATACTCTTTGTCAACCAGTTTATTTTCACTATCATACAGCTACAGTCTGTACATGGGTTGTTTACTTACTTTCCTGCTTCTTTATTAGAATGTAAGCACCCTGACTGCAAGGACCTTGTCTGTCTTTATCACCACTATATCCCTATAACTCAGACTAGTGGTTGGCGCATAGTAGGGGTTCAATAAATATTTGTTGAATGGATTAATCTCTGCATAGCAAGAAAAAAAACCTTTGTAAATAATGCTAAAATACCAATATCAAACTAGAAAAAAATGTGTTCAATATATAGGTAATGTATAACATCTCAAGTGTTAATATCTGTACACATATAGAGCTACTACAAATTACTAAGTAAAAGAATAACAGATCAAATATGCACAAAGGATATAAACTGACAATTCATGGAAGAAGTACAAATAACTCCTACACATATGAAAATATCTTCAACATGTTAATCATAAGAATAGAATTTTTTAAAAGTAGATTTTTAAATCTAATTTAGACCTATTAGATTGGCAAATATTGATATGATTGTTAATAACTAGTACTGACAATCTCATATACACTTATAAAAGTATAGATTGGTAAATCTTTCTGAAAGGCAATTTGATATTATCTTTTAAATTTAAATAGTACATACCCTTTGATCCAGATTTTCTACTTTCAGGAATTTTCCTACAGAAATAAACAAATAAGTGCTGTTCAAAGCAGTGTTTTTCTTTAATTGTGTACATCAATAAGAGACTGGTTTTTAAAAATTATATTTATCAAATAAAATTTTTCCTATATAAAAATGAAGAGACTGGTTCACTATATTATGATAATTTACACAGTATAATAATATGTTAATATTATGAAGCATTTCTATATGTAGTGGCCTGTAAGGATGCAGAATATGACCTTGAACTTCATCCTTGTACTGTTTCTTCCTTTCTTTCACTTCCTGAACTTCCTGGCCCTTTCCCTTGTCATAGTCACCTGTATGGCTTGGAGGTAAATTAGCATAGTTATAGCAAGAATTAAAAGGGAAAAAGTTAATGTATACTCTTTACTGTTTTATCTTATTTTGTTTTTAACTTCTAAACTGTCTGTAGAGAAACAAAAGGAAAGGCCCTCTGGAAAGCAGAACATAGAGTTGGTGATGGTACAAAGCTTACAAAGCAAATAGAAGAAGAAAGGACGCTGTCTACCCACTCCTCCCTAGTCCTGGGAGGAGATTAGATTAGAATAGGAGGGAGTGTGTTTGTGAGGGTAAACAAAAAGTCCTTGGAAGTTATCATAATCTAGAGACAAAAACCGGGACCTTGGGGGACATGGATGATAGCAGGGACTGAGGGGCACCAAGTATTCTGTTGGTAGTCACTGTCAGGGAGCCAAATAAAAGCTGAATCAGTACGAGCAAACATACATCACTAGTCAAGAGAGTATATAACTCTGCCAAGGAATCATGTCACCTCTTAAATGTGAGCTAGAACTTCCCTTTAAGATCTGCCTGTGGTCCTCACTGCTGCTCATGCAGCAGAAGTAGACCCTGAGCTTTTCTGGGTCCCATCCAAACAGTGTCTTGTGGATGCTTCTTTTTGACAATAGCCCAAGACTTTGGTAAGTCTTCCAAAACAGAGAGGTGATGGTGTTTTAGCAGGAAAAGTCCTGTCCATGGTTCTTCAGTGGGACTGGACAGTGATAGAGAAGTCTACTTTTGTGATATAGAGATATAGATATATACACCAAACTGTTAACAGTGAATGAGGTAGAGTGGAGAGATTTTATTTTTACTCTGTTTTGTATATTTCTGAATTGCTTGGATTTTTAAACAATAAAGCATACATTACTCATATAATAAAAAAGGCCACTCTTGAGAAGAATGGAGAAATCTACTAGATAATGCAAATGCTGCATTTTTTCTGACTTGTTGATAAGGAGAATAAATTAGTCATTCCTTCAGAAGCACTTGATGTCTACAGCAATTATTTATTAATGTCAGTGTGTATGGAATGCCCAATCACTTGGGGTCAGGACACCTTTAAAACCAACCAGGGTTCTTTGGGAAACAATCTACTCCAAAAGATGTTTACCAAATATATGTCAGCACAACTGTCTCATCTCCCCATCCTTAAGACCCTTTTGTCTGTGGCTATATTTTTCTTACGTTTTTACAGTTGGCATTTTGTGAACTTCTGTTTCCACCCATATCTCCTGTGGGACTTGCCTCCCTACCATAAACAACTAGAAAGATGCACAAAATATATGAAAGAACTGTTTTCAGACCTTGGACAGTAGGCTGTGCAGTATTTTAGTCCCTGAGAGGAGGGAAATAAATGAGGTGAGCCCTACAACCATCTTGACTTTCTGGTGGAGACACTTTCCAGACAGTAGCACAAGGAAACAATTTCACTGATTGGAGGACATCAGAATTTAGGGAGGCCAATGCAACTAGAATTTATGAGATTGATTACTGGAGTGGGAGCTACAGAGAGAAATGGCTCCACGAATCTACATAGGAGTCTCCTTAAGTCTTTGGCTAAACCAGTCTGTGCATATGTAGGGTGAAACTCCACCAGGTTGGGCAAAGAAAAATTGTTAGGAAAAGAAGAATTACCAGAAAGCTGTAAACCAAACAGTTTCAAGAGTTCACACAGGGCTGGAAATCATTTTGGTTCCAACTGGCCAGAAAGGAAGGCATTGCTGAATACTCAGGGCATTTACTAGTGATCTCAGAAGATCATACCTTAGTAGTGGAGCTAAAAGAAGCTTAAAAACAAGCCTCAAAAGCATTAAAATGATCTTCATGTTACGTAACTGTCTGCTAGAATAAAGTTCTACACTCTTTAAAGGACTACTATAAAATCTAGTCCTCAACAACATAAAATTAACAATGCCTGGCATTCAGTAAAATAATTACTAGACATATGGAGAAGTATGAAAATGTGACTGATAAGCAGAAGGAAAACACAGATGCTGAAATGAGAGATGATAGAATTTGCAAACTAGGATATGTAAACATGTTTAATATATAGATTCCATATATTTAAGGAGGAAAGCATAACTATAATGAGAAGAGAAATGGAAGAGGTAAAAAAGACCAAATGGAGCTTCTATGGATGAAAAATACAGTATCTGAAATGAAAATTTCATTGGATAGAATTAACAGCATTAGATATTGCAGAAGAAAAGATCAGTGAGCTTGAAAACATAGTTAAAGAAACTATGCAAACTGAAGCACAAAGAGAAAGAAAAAGACTAAAAAAAGCCAAAGGGAGCTCAGTGACCATATCAAGCAGTGACAATACCAAGCAGTCTAGCATACTTGTAACTGGAATCCAAAGAGGGTGATGGGGGAGAAAAAAATGTTTGAAGAAATAATGGCCAAATGTTTTCCAAAATTGATGAAAACTATAAATTTATATATCCAAGAAGCTTAAAAAACTCAAAGCAGGATAAAGTGGACATTTGTGTTTACTTGTTTTATGGTTTCCTGAATACTGGTTTATGAACTGGATTGTATTCTGAGTTTTAGCTCTAATTTTCCTTATTTCTGGCTTCCTGATATGGTATCTTTCCTGATTTCTCAAAACTGATTGCCATCTGGACCAGGGAAATTATAATGTCCATGTTGACAAAGGGGAGGAGATGTTTATTACTACAATCCCCCTTTGTGCATGTTGAAACTCTTCACTCAGGTAGAAGGTCTCTGTAATCTCTACCTGTCACCATGAGTCCCTTGGGCCTTATCAATGACTTTGTGTTGTTAGGTTTCTTTTATAGTTGCCTAAGATGACAATTCTAATTCTATTGGAATGTTTTAAATAATAAGTACTGTATCTTACAATTACTTCTATTCCTCAAGTGTCTATTTAGCACCTTGTACATAAGCCAATCAATAGATAAAGGCTTATTGATTGGTTAGTTCAGTGGTCTTCCAACTGTAGCATGCATCAGAATCACATGGAGAGTTGATAAATTACAGATTGCTGTGTCCTATCACTAGAGTTCACAAATCATTACATCTGGTGTGGGGCTTGATAATTTGTATTTCTAACAATTTCTAACAATTTTCTAACTGGATTAGACTATATTTCTGAAATTCAACTGTTGAGAGATTACATATATTTCAAGTCTCTCTTTAAATCCTACCTCTTCCATTTGGCAAGTCCCTCTCCCTCAGAATAATAGCTCCTCTTTCTAAGATGTATTTCATAACCTCTCTACATCTCTTACAATATTTGTCATAGTGTTTCTTCTTTATAAGTTGTTTATATAATGTGTTTATCTTGAATACTAAATTGGCTGCAGAACTAGATCTTCAAAAGCTAGACAGAATAATTAACAAACTGACATTTTTCCAAATATGTATCATTATGTGTATGTATTTCTATATCCAAAAGAAATTATTTAATGATTTCATTAGAAACAACTAGGTGATGAAAATGAAGATAGAACTTAAAAATTTCAGTTCCTGCTTCTTTATATGTACCAAGTGAATGAAGTGTTGGATAGGATTTGTGTCCCTGAATTAAGAAGAGTAACTCCAACAAGAAGTGTCTAATTATTCTTCACTTTTAGTCCTAATTATTTTTAGTAGCATGCTCTTAACTGCTGGGAAAGATTGAATATTCCCCCCCACAACACCATCTTCCAGAAGGAACAACTCTAACGAGGGTAAAGGACACATAATTTGAGTTTTGGGTGCTGGAAACAATGAAGTAAACCTGTCAGGTGTGCTCACACGTGAAAGGTGTGGTAAGATGAGACATCTCCATGTCGGGGGACACCCCCCCCCCCCCCGCCCATTCCTTTTTATGTAAAGCCAAGTGATCATAGGATTAGTGCCTGGAGCACAGAAGACTGTTTAAGCAAGCTCAACTTTAGGATTTTGGAGGAAGATTTTCTCTTTATCAGTCTTCTCACTATCAGAGTGTAAGACCTGAGGGTGAAGAAAAGGGAGGGGTCAAGACCAGTCACTCTTCTTAATTCTAGTCTGGGCCCTAGGCTAGAATGGAGGTCAGGTAGATAAGAGTCATCTTCACTTACATATGGTCCAGCCCAGTTTAACCTGAGACCATATAAAGATTTGAGGCCATAGCTCTAGATAGAATGAAGTTTGTGTTTGTCCAGTGTCTCCTATGTGTTTTTATATACTCCTCAGGAAACTCACAGAGGAGCAGGCATCATGATGGAATCTGAAGATTTTTTTTAATTTAATTTTTAAAAATTTATTCAATTTTTAAAAGTTGCTTTCCATTTACAGTTATCACAAACTATTGGCGATAGTACCCGAGTTGTACAATACATGCTTGATCCTATCTTACACCCAATAGTTTGTACCTCCCACTTCCCACCCCTATATTGCTCCTCCCCCACTCTCCCCACTGGTAACCACTAGTTTGTTCTCTGTATCTGTGTCTGCTTCTCTTTTATAATCACTAGTTTGTTGTATTTTTTAGATTCCACATATGAGTGATATCATACAGTATTTGTCTTTCTTTGTCTGACGTTTCACTTAGCATGATTTGGGACCCCAGCCATCTCTCTTTCCATCAGTGCTTATGACTAACATATGTGATCTATTATGTATCAAGTTATGTAGGGATGAAGCCTGTTTCATTCAAAGTATCTGATTATAACATCTCAGTAGATGAATCCTCTGTGAAAATGAAATAATATCATTATTTTAATTGAATCGGTAAGTTGTAGGATTCTTTTTATCTTTTAAAAGAAAATTTGCATACTATTTCTGTAAAGCCTGAGTTTTGCAGTAGATATAAATATCATCATAAAAAGCTGGATTGTGTTCACTAGAATAGGTTCCTCATTACTTTATTCTCCTGGAGGACACAGCTCTTAAAGAGTCTTCTCTTCATTTCTATAAGTTCTCTACTAGTCAACACATTGGTATTATGAAGAGTTAATTTATCATTGGCACCAGCCTATCAATAAAACCATTTTCATGGTCAAGTCTAAATGATCCTATATTATTCCAAAAGAGCACAGTTGGAATAAATTATAATTACATTTCTTTTATGCTGAAATGAAAGGTCATTTCCTCAGGTCTTTACTCACACTGAACTATTAAACATGTATTCTAATAAGCCACATTCAACTTTTTTATACACCATCTTTATTGCTTGCTTTCTATCCTCCATTTCATTTACTGATCTGCATTTCTGTTTATGCCAGCATCCTCTAATAATGCCATGACTTGCTCAGCAAAATCCTACCACTTCTGGCGACTGACCAAGTTTATACAATGTGCTTTCACATAAAAGCTTCCTCATTGCAGACTGCTATGTGAACTATTTTGGTAGGGATTTTATAATGCTGCTTTATAATTAAATGAATGAAACTTAAGGATCCAATTTCAAATTAGCTTGTACAAAGTCATTATCTATCATTCTGACCAGAAAAGCAGGAAGCCTATAACATTTGAATAATATGCTAGTGGGAAAGGCATGTCACTTATCCTAAGTCTTAACATCATATTCAAATTTGGACACAGTCTAATTATATTTGATAAAATGTAGGCATATATAAAAAGCACAAATCACTTATCAAGATTTATGTCTTAAAGTATGATAGCATCTAAAAGTTGCCATGTAATTTACTAAATAAAAATGCTACAGTAATTTAACCTAAAGCATCTGGAATTAGCTCATCATCATGTGTTTTGAGGGAAAAATATTCCTAAAGATTTAAATATATTTAGTGATGAACTTGAAGGTTTTTTTTTTTTTTTTTTTGCGGTACGCGGGCCTCTCACTGTTGTGGCCTCTCCCGTTGTGGAGCACAGGCTCCGGACGCGCAGGCTCAGCGGCCATGGCTCATGGGCCCAGCCGCTCTGCGGCATGTGGGATCTTCCCAGACCGGGGCACAAATCCATGTCCCCTGCATCGGCAGGTGGACTCTCAACCACTGCGCCACCAGGGAAGCCCAACTTGAAGTTTTTAAGTTGTGAAAATTCAAGTGTACTTATGTTTTGTCATTCTTTCCAATAAAAATACTGAAAAGCGATTAATCTCTCATAGGCATAAATATAAAAGTGAATCATTTTCCTAAAATAGACACCCACTGTGACCAGATATCCATAAAACATACTCCCCGATAACTTCCATGAAATAATATAGTACCTTCTTTTGTATAGTGTTTGCTAAGCATAAATTAAAAGTAGCTGAGTGACAAGCACAGTGTTAGAAAAATTTCCCAAATGTTGATTTTTAAAATCCGTGAATATATGCAATAAATATTATATAGTATTTATTTTTTCCCTGCCCAAATAAGCAGGACCTACATTAGCATTGGGTCATAAATCCAGAAATGCATCTTTCTGCAATCATTGCATGTGCATGTACACACACACACACACACACACACACACACACACACACAAAGAGAGAAAACTTCTTGACAACCGAAAGGAATTCACCAGTGATCAGTCTCTGGTGTCAGAGTAAGAAGTAGTTAAGGGAGTGCTGGTAAATCCCACCTCCTACGCACACTCTTCTGACAAGTGGAATGTGATCCCAGTAGAATGAAAAAGAAGCAAATGTGTCAACTGTAATGATAGTAAAATTCATGCTTAAGGAGTAGCTGAGCCCTTCTGTCACCTGGCTCTGCTGATCATGTCGTTGCTCCATTTCTATTGACAATTAGTATCTCTATCCACATTTCATATCTCAGAAGTTGAGTAAGAGTTCAAAAGTGGAGCAATTCTGGATGATGATCGGCTCCAAGATGTAGCCATGGGAGTGAGTGGTTAAAGGCAAACATTCAAGTCTCCTTAATTTCCTGTGTTAATGTACTTTTGTAATAAATATTATTGGGGTATGTGGTAGGCAGAATTCCAAGATGATCCCAACGACTCTTTTACAATCTCCTCCCCTTAAGTCTGTGTGGAACCTGTGAATGTGTGAGACATCACTCCTGTGATTATGTCATATTTTATAGCAAAAGCGATTTTGTAGATGTAATTGAATACTCACAGGAACCCTTGAAAGGAACTGGACTCTTCCTAATAAAAGCGATTTGAAGCATGACAGGGATTTGATGCAAGGGACTTTCATTCATCACTGGATTTAAAGATGGAGGGTTCCATGCAACAAATGACATGAGCTCTAGATTAGAGCATCCCCGGATTTACAGCAGGCAAGGAAACTGGGCGGGCCATACAGTCACAAGGAACCAAATGATGCCACAACCCTGCGAACGTAGAAGAGGATCCTGAGACCCACATGAGAACACAGCCCAGCTGACACCTTGATTTTAGCCTGAGGAGAATCTGTGCAGAGAACTCACTCAGTATGGTACCCAGATTTATGATCTACAGAACTGTGAGCTAATAAATGAGTGTTGTTTTAAGCCACTAGATTTGGGATAATGTTATGCAGCATTCGAGGACTAATACAAGATATACTTTACATACAATAAAATATATCCATTTTAAGTTTATAGTTTGATGAGTGTGAAAAATGAACACACCACCACAATTAACATATAGGACATTAATGCCCCAAATTCGCTACGCTCCTTTGTCATCAATTCATCCCCTAGCAGCAGGCACCCACTTGTTTGATTTCTGTCACTTTGTCTGATTTCTGTGGCTCTATGTGTTGAATCTTGACTTGCTCCTTCTCTTTCTCTCTCTCATCATATGAGGGCAATTATCATTTTTATACTCTTCTATACAAACCAAAAAAATTTTAAATCACCATTCTGAGTACATAGAATAGCCTCTCTAAATACTTTTTAGTTTATTAATTCCAAAAATATTTGCTGCATACTGGCTCTGTGCCAGGCTCTGTTCCAGGCACTGAGATATACTAATAAGTGAAGTTAAGTCTATCCCTTATGTAGCATATACTCCAAAGATTCTGGGAGGTTGTTGTTTTTTTGTTTTTGTTTTTGTTTTTTTAATGATGTGATTGGCTCCCTGGCTGCGAGTCCTCTAAACTTCACTGCTGGGACCATATAACTCCTATTTACATTAGACTTATCTCAGACATTAGGATAAAGCTAAGTAGACCAAGCCTCAAGGTCTCAGAATTAAGAATCAAGTTTGTCTTGCTGTATAGTTCCATGAATTTGTGTATGAGGAGAATTAACTCTGTACCTTCCATCTTTGTCTAGCATTCAGTTCTCCTGGGTCTGAGGTCCAGCTGTATCCTTCTAAGAACATCGTTCTCAACTCTGGCCAAACCCTAGAATCACTGGGGAAGATATGAGGAAGTACTGATGCCCATTCCTACTCCACTTAGCTTAGGCCTAGGTGATGATATTTATTAAAAGCTCCAATGTGTCTAATACTTCTAATTTGCAGCCAAGGTATGAAAACACTCCTCTAGTTTTTTCATGGAGTAGTGTCCTGCTCTTTGAACCTGGATCTATGGTGGGGTTC
This sequence comes from Lagenorhynchus albirostris, assembly GCF_949774975.1. Taxonomy (NCBI): domain Eukaryota; kingdom Metazoa; phylum Chordata; class Mammalia; order Artiodactyla; family Delphinidae; genus Lagenorhynchus; species Lagenorhynchus albirostris. Next base: position 48,841,265 of record NC_083116.1, read on the forward strand.
CTACTTTCTGTTGCCCAGCAGTGGTGCCATCTCTACCCTATCTTTTCCCCTCTGTGGTAACCACTGAAGCCATGCATTGAAAATAACTTGTAAGATGGAAGGAGCCTAGGTCCTTGAGTCACTGAAGGCAAGGTCACCCACTGAATATTGCATTAGACTGTTGTAGAGATTGCTAGTTGCTGCCAAGGATGTCAATATGTCAAGATGAAAAAGTATATCCTGTTCTTCTTTAAAGATGGGATTGCTATAAGCAGATATATAAACAGAAGTAGTCAGGACTTCTTGGAAGTCTCCTTTAAAGAGTTTGCTGTTTCCTTCCCTACTTTGTCTTGTCTTCCTATATGAAGGCAGATGTAATGGCTGGAGTTTCAGCAGCCATTATGTAACCATGAGGATAAGGGTCACACATCGTAGGGATGACAAATGAAGACAGTAATGGAAACTGGTTCTCTGATGACATTGGAAGCTGCCATACAAGTCCTGGTATAAAAATCTCCAGATTTTTAATTACATGAAAGGAAAAAAACTCATGTAAACCAGTATTTTTTAGGTGTCTAGTAGTAATAGCAGAATATAATTCCTAATTCATACATTTCCTAATATCATACTTCCTGTGCTTTTAAGGATCTTATCTATTATCACCCACTGGCTCTTCCTGACACCACCTGTCCATCTCTCTGCACTACCTTCTGTGGCTTGCTGTTTGCATCTCTGTTATTTCCTCATGAATCAGTCTTGTTTCTTGATCTTTGGTCCTCCTCAGTTTGGTCGGTCTTTCCTTCAGTGGAAACCTGTCACATTCGATTGAGAATGCATGTATAACAATCACTTAAGGAAATTCTAAAATGCTTCCCAGCTAATGTGAATGCAACAACTTGATTCTCTCAGTGTGTTTTCTATGTCCACTTTTCTCAATACCAAATTCAGATGGTCTTGCCAGCTCCATTTTCAGGTGAAAGTGAAAGAAATAGTAGTATATAGATTATATGATGGACAACACCCTGTGAAATCCATCATTCAAGGAACAGAGGAGATTGGATTGTGTGACCTATGATTTATAGGTGGGAAGACACCACTTATCATCTCTAGGAAGATCTGTTATTCCTACTGACTTTGTTCATGCTGTGTAGTATGTTGTTTTCCAGGTCAGATAAACCTCACATCCTTATTAAAGTTGTTTATTTCCTTTGTTGATCTGTGAAAGTAGGAAAATAATAAAAGATGCGCACAAGATAACTCACGAACCAGTAACTTTTGTTCTCAGTCTGGGAGGCTGAAAGTGAAAATGTGAACTTGTGGTGCACAGCATGGTCTGGTTGTTTGAAGAACATCACGTGATGAAAGCAGTAATAATGGGAGAAGATACACAGACGGTAGGAAAGCCACATCTGTGGGTGGCTTTGTGGCTTCCAAGTTGCCCATTAGCACCTTGAGAAAACCAGTTGAAATGGGTAACTTTGTGTATTTAATTCAAACCAGAAAAAGAAAATGGTAGCATCAGCTACTGAAATTCACATCAAGAAAAATGACTATGTTTTTTCTAAGGTAGACATGTTTCCTCCAGAGTTCTGAAGTTCCTGTGCCTGGAAGATCTTGCATTTTTGGTGTGACTTCATAAAATCTAGTTCTTAAGGTTGAGTTGGTAAAAATGAACTAGTCTGTGCAATGAGGTCCTTTTTTTTTGGCCACATCACTCACGTGGGATCGTAGTTCCCTGACCAGGGATTGAACCTAGGCCCTTGGCAGTGAAAGCATGGAGTCCTAACCATCAGGACCACCAGGGAATTCCCGAGGTCCGTGTGTTTAAAATCCAATTGATAATTAAATATTTTCACTTGACTCTTCTTTTTATTTCCTGTCAGTAGTCTTTTATGCTAACGTGACTGCTAGTTCCCCAAAAGTCTTAAGTTAGAGTTACTCAAACTCTCTTAGAAAAATAGAATAGTTTATTTAGAGATAATTTGTAATCATTTGTGTTTACAAAAGAAAATAGTCATGGACAAATGAAAAACACAAACTTTGCCCTCAAACCATTTTAATCATTAGCTTGACCTCCTTAATCATCAAGAGGTTTGTTCTTTAAAAAACTGCCAATAAATAGCTAAACTGACTATTATTATATTCTTTAATCTGCACATCATTTCCCAGCCATTTCTTGGAGCTTTGTGGGCAAACACACAGTGTGTTGAGATGTTCTGAATCCCCTACAGCAATTCTGCACAATTTTGATCAGTAAGCAGGAGGTCGTAGTGAGTAAAGAGAAAAAGAGGAATGCTGTGTTATCCGATTCTGGGTTCCAACACCAAGGCCAGGCTCATATTCATCAGTACTTGGAAAGTACCTAGGTTAATCACTCGTTAATGGTAGATAAAAAAGAAATCATAGTCAAGGTATTGCTTATGGACCAGAGGTAGGAATTCAGCCAGGAGACTAGAGTTGAGGAAGGTTGAGGTCTGGTAGAAATGAGGTACAAGGGAAGTCACACATTCTGGGAGGTGAAGGTCAAGGAGGAGGCTCGAAACCTCAGTTTGTTCTGCACGAAGCTAAAGGGAGCTGAAGTAAAGCTGGAGACTTTTACAGTCGGCTTTAAGGTTGACACATCCATACCTGCAGTGGAAATTTTATGATTTAACGCAAAATTACCTTCAGAGTTAGACAAAGCGTCCTTAAGTTTTAGGGAATTTCATCTAATAGTATCATAACCTTCGTGGCTTCCACCATTAAGTTTGTTGATCCCTTTTTTTGTGGGTCAGGGGAAAAAAAAGAGAAATGGGAATGGATGGGTCCAGGATCGGGGGAGTAGCCAAGCTCTAGTACAGAAAATGGCTATCAACGCCAGTGCCAATGTCAGTGTCCAAAGGATTGGAGATGACTCAGACTTACTTGGTGTGGCAACAGCTGAGTAATAACCCTTCCACTTCTAGGAACTTATCCTATGGGAGTAATCAAGAGTGTGCTCCAAAGTATAACTTTTATGTTCTTCTCAATATTGTTTACAATAGAGAAAAGCTAAATGACCAACAATACGGGAATAGTTATATAGGTATGCTACATACACCCATATGAGGGAATGTATATGCAAACATAAAATTAATGTTTTAGAACAATATTTATTAACAAAGGTAAAGTTAACTTTAAATAGATTACATAAAAGTACAATGCATAAAAGTAGCATGTTCTACTGTAACTGAACTTATTTACAAAACAGAAACAGACTCACAGACATAGAAAACAAACTTATGGTTACTAAAGGCTGATACCAGGAAGGTGGGGGGGGGAAGGAGATAAATTAGGAGTTTGGGGTTAACATATACATACTACTATATATAAAATAAACAACAAGGACTTACTGTATAGCACAGGGAACTATACTCAATATCTTGTAATAGCCTATAATTGAAAACAATCTGAAAAAGAATATATACGTATGTATAACTGAATCACTTTGCTGTATGCTTGAAACTAACATAACATTGTAAGTTAACTATACTTCAATTTAAAAAAAGGAAAAAAAAGAACAAATAAAGTTACTCCTTTGTGTCTTCAAAAAAAATTAGCATTTTCCCCACACTCTATCCCCAATATCCTGCATTATTCTCGCTAATAGTACTTATCACCATGACAGACTTTGTATTTACTTGTTTATTTTAATTATCCGTAGCCTTTCCCCTCATTAGAATGTAAGCACTATGAGGGCCAGGACTTTGTTTTGTTCACTATTGAATCCCCCATTCCTAATACAATGCCTGGTATACAATGGGTGCTTAATAAATACCTGTTGAATGAATGGCTGAATAATCCTAATGTATGTTATAGGTCAGCACAAAGTACAGAAGCATAGAAGAATGGCTCAAACACAGTATGGATGATGATCAGGGAAGACTTCCTGGAGGAGGCAATCCCTGAATCTATATTAAAGCATGGTAAAGAGAAAGATTTCTGGAGGTGTCCTGTTATCTATAGGCTGTCCAGAGCCATAATAGGACCACATTCTCAACTTGAAATACAACTTGTCACCTAGATTCTTATTGCTGTGACCCCTTCCTTAGTTGGACTTCCTCAGAGTTGTCTGCCTGTGGATACTGCAGTGAATTGCCTGGCTCTCCTGAGAGGACCAGCCTCATAACTGAGTTCTTTTCCCATTTTGTCCTTAATTAGTTTCCTCTCTTCCGCCACCAAAGGCTTGGCTTGGTCCTCCTCTAAGCCTATCCATATTATGATTTACCCTATTTTAGTTTACTTCATGCTCCAAAAATCTTGTAACTAATATATAGGAAGCTCAGAATCCTTAGATATTATTATATGTTGAAATATTTCACTGTGACGCAGGAGTAAAACTAGACAGAATTATTTTCTAGTAAAGTTACTCTCCTTTCCCATATCAGGCGTCTTAAACTGAATAATAATATCAATGACAGTAATGAGAACAGCAATATCACCCCATATATTTGCACAGCATTCTAACTATATATGTTCAAAGCCCTTGTGTATATCATTAGAACCTCACAAAAACTCTATGAGGTACGCGAGAAAGGATAATTATCACCATTTTACTGATGAGAAAAGCAGGTAAAATATGAATTGTGACTTCTCCAGTTTCACAAAACATCTTAAACCTTGGTCTTATGACTTAAAGGCCTGAGACATACTAGAAATTAGGTAAAAAAAAAAAAATTCTGAAGTGGTAACTTGCTTCTAAAAGAAAAAAAAACTACACATGTTATATTAATGTTCTATAAAGGGGAAGGGAGGGAGGACACAAAGAATTTGTGCCAAAATATAGGAAATTATTTTTTTGGTTATTTTCTGCTCTGATGGAGAAAGTTGTATAGATTTTGTTTAGTTTACAAATTATATAAACAGAAATAGATTGAGTTCATGTAGTTTCAAGTAATCTGAATTGCAAAAAATATTGTAATAAACTAAACCTGTCCAATTAAAGGATTATTTTTAAATACGACAAAATATTTGAGTGCCACTAAAACAAACAGGGAATATAAGATAAACATATTAAGAAATGAAAACAAAATTCCACTTCAAAGAGGTCATTGCTTATCATATTAGACAACAAAGAAAACAAAATGAAAAGTTTAATTTTGGTTATCAGATTAAGATAAAATAAGATCTATAGTAATAGAATGGATTTCTCCATGAATTAAAATATAAAAATTTAATCTTCAGTTTCAAATATTGTATCTCAAAATTTAAACCCTGCTCAATGTATGGCCCCATCTTCATTAAGGAGCTAGATTTACAAATGTTGTATTATATTGAACACTTTATTATTCAATATAGTGTCACAAAATTAAACACTTAGAATGTGGGCTAAATGCATTTACATTCCAAGTATTGCATTGCCAATATTAAACTTGCAGGATCAAGTTAAAATTTTGTTATCAGTATGAAAATTAGTCATAGCCCATTTAATTATTTAAAATAATTATAATATCATCAAGGGTAATTAGATAGGTAGGAAAATCAATTATATAGGACCCATGTAAAGTTTTAAAACAAAAAGAGCAGTTGGTATAGATCCAGTATGAATGTACCTGGTTCTTAGCCAAGACAAAAGCACCAAGGTAATTCCTGCCAAGATTTATGTAAAATAAAATTACATGGCATCTAGCTGTATTGTAGTAATGTTGACATAACAAAGAAAGTTTAATCTTTTGGAATAAACAACATATTTAAAAGCTCGTAGCATCTTATGTGAGGGCATCTGATGAAGTACAATATGAAAATAATCAGACTGAAAAGCTGATGGAAGAGATTCTCCAAATGGATAGTCTCTATTCCCACATTCTACATCCAGCAAAGCAAAAAGTTCTGCTTTTGTTGATATACTTTGCATTTGAGTGAAAATATTGTACTAGAGTGATAATAATTATATATGACAAAATTATACACCCTCTGAGTTGAAGGAGACCTCACCTAGCATCTGATTGAACCCTTTAGTTTGCTGAGGCAGAGCAAGAGCTCTGTGTGACTTTCCCAAAGCCACAAGGCAGAGCTGGAACTAGAATCTAGAGTTTTCTTCTCCTTGTCCAGAACTCATTTCTCTGTAACATACTACTTTACATCTGAGACAAAAGTGCAATTTTACAAAGCACTCCAGATTCTTAGAAGTCAAGTTCAACATAAGGATGACAATTTCTAGAATACCAAACACATAAATGTTCCCCGTACACTGATGGGAAAGGAGGCATGGTTATAAAAAATCTATACTTCAGAAGACCATTGCACCAGTTCACCTTTATTCCCCCAAATCAAGCAAAGCAAACCCTTTCCTTATTTTGATCTGGATGATCTGATGGGAAACAGAACAGATGTTCAAAAAAACCCTTTCTATTTCAGTAAATGGAATTCTCTGCAGCTTTAAAAAAGCAATTACTTTAACCCTTTTAAAGAACAATATTTGGATCAATTCACCTGCATCCAAATCCATTGTGAAGATGACTGAAATGATTGGAACCACTGCGCTTTGATTTTTTTAGTGGAAATACATAATCATGACTGAGGCTTAATCTTGTCCTATGTGCATAAATTCCTTGATATTCCTCTGAAGTCCACCTATTCCCAAATTCATGAACATATTTTCATGTTTTTACGGTCCTCTGCATTTCTCTTGAAATATATTTTCATTTCTTTGACATATCCTCACATACAAGCTTTTCAAAATTCACTAAAATCTTATCCTAGTTGGTAGCCATCCCTCCTTGTCCTCCTTCTCCAACACACAAAACATGCTTAAGAGTAGAAAACAACAAAGCCTATTAAGATACACATGTGTGTAGATAGCTAGATACCGTCACAAGTGAAGTAACTCACTCTACTATTTGCATTTTAAGGTTATTTGAGAATAGTCAGAACATCCTAACATGTTAATTCAGTAAATGTCAAGTATTTTCCTCTATATGCAGTAATAAAAAAGCAGTCCAGGGAGAGGCTATGCCCAGAAGCCTTAAAGAAAAATCACTCAGGAGACTTCCCTGGTGGCACAGAGGTTAAGAATTTGCCTGCCAATGCAGGGGACACGGGTTCGATCCCTGGTCCAGGAAGGTCCCACATGCCATGGAGCAACTAAGCCCATGCACCACAACTACTGAGCCTGCGCTCTGGAGCCCACAAGCCACAACTACTGAACCCGCACGCCTAGAGCCTGTGCTCTGCAACAAAGAGAAGCCACCGCAATAAGAAGCCCATGCACCGCAATGAAGAGTAGCCCCCGCTCACTGCAACTAGAGAAAGCCCCTGCGCAGCAACGAAGATCCAACGCAGCCAAAAATAAATAAATATAAATAAATAAATAAATAAATAATTTTATTTTTAAAAAAAGAAAAGAAAAATCACTCAGAAGTTGCTGTTATGGGTTGAATTATGTCCCCCCCAATAATTCACGTGTTAAAGTCTTCACCCCCAGGACCTCAGAACATGACCTTATTTGGAAATAGGGTTATTACAATTGGAATTAGTTAAGATGAGTTCATTAAGGTGGGCCTTAACCCAATATGACTGGTGTTTTTATAAAAGGGGGAAAGTTGGACAAAGAGACAGACACACACAGAGGGAAGATGATGTGAAGAGACACAGGAGAAGATGGTCATCTAACAGCCAAGGAGAGAGGCCTGAAAAAAATCCTTACTCATAGCTCTCAGAAGAAAGCAACCGTGCTGCCACCTTGCTCTTGAATTTCTAGCCTCCAGAACTGTGACACAATAAATCAATAAATTTCTGTTGTTCAAGCCTCTCAGTTTGTGGTACTTTGTTGTGGCAGCCCTACTAAATTAATACAGTTGCCTATCTGAAATTTCAGACAAAAATAAACACTTAAAAAAGTCACTTAGATTTTACATTGATTAATCAAATATCATAAAATAGAGTCTACAGAAGTGACACCTGATAAGGACTTTAGTGTATATGGTAGTTTTTTTTGTTGTTGTTGTTTTTTGTTTTTTAATCAAGAGAAATCTCTGAACTGATTGGGAAATTCATTATTTAAACAAAACCTCACTTTCTTAACTAATCTGGTTTTATAATTCAAAATAGATTTGAGGGTCCCCTAAAAACCACACACTAGGGATAGAGTGGTAAATATAAATCAGCTGTTATCTGCTTTCATGAAGCTTATAGTCATGTGGAATATAATTGTGTGTGTGTGTGTTGATTTTTAACACACATTGAAGAGGCCAAGGCATGAAAAAGAATAGGAATAGAACTCAAATTTAAGTACTTCCACACATTATTTAATTTTCACAACAATTCTATGAGATATGTATTATTATTATCTACATTTTAAAGATGAAGAAGCTGAGGGACAGAGAAAATAAACTGAGAAGTAGTAGAACTGAGATTCCAGCCCAGATCTAACTGCAAAATTCTGTTTGTTCCACTCATCTACTTTTCAGAAAGAAAGGGAGAAAGAGATAAGGAGAGTGACACTGTTGGTGGGAGTGTAAATTGGTACAGCCACTGTGGAAAACTGTATGGAGATTCCTTAAAAAATTGAAAATAAAGTTGCCATATGATCCAACAATCCCACTTCTGGGCATGTACCCAGAAAAAATGGAAACTTTAATTTGAAAAGATACATGCACCCCAGTGTTCATAGCAGCACTATTTACAATAGCCAGGACATGGAAGCAAACTAAGTGTCCATACACAGATGAATGGATAAAGAAGATGTGATATATTACACACACACACACACACGCACACACACGCACACGCACACACACACACACACACACACAGAGGAATACTACTCAGCCATAAAAAATGAAATGAAATAATGTCATTTGCAGCAACATGGATTGACCTAGAGATTATCATACTAAGTGAAGTAAGTCAGACAGAAAAGACAAATATTAATATGATATCACTTATATGGGAACTTATATGGGAAATCTAAAAAAATGCAAATGCACTTATTTACAAAAGAGAAACAAACTCACGGACATAGAAAACAAAAATTACCAAAGGGGAAGGGGAGGAGGGATAAATTGGGAGTATGGGATTAACAGATGCACACTACCATATATAAAATAGATAAACAAAAAGGACCTGCAGTATAGCACAGGGAACTACATTCAATATCTTGTAATAACCTATAATGGAAAAGAATCTGAAAATGAATATATATATATATATCTGAATCATTTTGCTGTACACCTGAAACTAACAAAATATTGTAAATCAACTATACTTCAATTAAAAAAAAGAGAAAGAGTGTATGCACCTACATAATCCATATAGTGCTACATATGTATATTTGTGATTGCACTATCAGAACATGTATATCTGAGATAGATTAGATATGAGGTAAAGTACTACATCTGGTCATTGGATTTAGCTCAAAGACACATTAATACCTGAACAGTGATTTTTTTTTTAACTTTCCATCTAAAACCATTCCTGCTTCTTAGCACCACATTTCTATCAATGGCAAACAAAGATTCTATTACTTACCCAGACTTCTCAGGTAGACCATATACCCATTACTGAGTTATTGATTATGTACATCTCTTCCCCTTCAAGTGTGAATAAAAGGCACTGTCCAAGGTTGGTGTTGGAAAATTGACAGGGTAGCCTCAGAAACTTGATTGGTCTGTACCTTGAGATTAGCTCTATGGTCCAAAGATGAACTCATATTGACTAAATTCACAAGCAGTAATCCAGAATGCCAACAAAAATTGGCATTGACGATTGACAACAAAAAATATACAACTCTCATAGTGGATGGAATGCTAGCGTTGGAATGACCAAAGTATTCTCTCCTTATAGGAAGCCCTACCAAACAGGAGGACTGTTTGAGGAGCAAGCAAGGAGTAATAGTGGGATGAAATTAATAAGTACTGACAATTAGTTCTGAAGGATCAATTGGTCCATTTCTGGAATAGGCATATACCTGTGAAAGGGCCTAAAGAACCCTATGGCCTTGACACTGTTCCCTGAGCAGTGCCAGGATGAGTATTGCCAAGGCTATTGTCATTTTCTTCCTATACTCCTGTCTGACAGCCTGCTTTCTCATGGACCCATTCTTTCCTTAAGCATTTTCATGTGTTTTGTTAGTTTTGCTCTAATCTGGGTGCCATTCTTTCTTTAGCTTCTCTTTGCCTGTCTATGACCTGGTCCATTAGGACTTGATTTTATAGTTTTAACTCTTAGAGGGTTAAACAATTTTCAGTTTGCTAGAAGGTATCTTACTCCCCTCTTTCTTGCAGGTACTTTCTACAGTCTGCAAAAATCTTACCTCCTTAGTTTTCAGACACAATTCTCTCTTTTGTAATTTTTGCCTTCTGGGTCTTTGTGAAAACTCCCTGGCTATTTTTAGAGTAATATTATGTCACTTTAATAGAAAGTTTAAAGTCCTTTAATGCTAGGAGCTTCATCATATTTTTCTAATGTGCATTCTTATTTAGATGAGAGAGGAAGAGAAAAAGATTTTTCTATGGGAACTGATTTCAAGTTCAGAGTGATACTTGATTAGTAAAGAGCAAAAATAAATATTAGTTATGAGATGTTTAAATTTTCCACCTTTTTCTCATATGTATATACATATTTTTATAAATATACATGTATATTCAAGTTCAATATCATAAGGATTCTTTGCTTTGCTTTGTAAAATAGATGAATTCCAGGGAAGTTCATCATAAAATGTAGTGCAAAGAGCCCTAGAGATGAAGTCAAAAGTCCTGAGGTCTTTACTTTCTTCCGGTGCAGTTTGGCTGTGTGGCCTCGGCAAATACTTGAACACCTAGTGCCCTGGTCCTTCCACTTATAAAATGAGTGTCATGCTAGGACATGGGTGACAGCAGGGCAATGATCTTTAGGTTTGACTGGGATCAAGAGTCTGCCTGGGGGAAAGGACAAAGGTGCTGGGATTACCAGGAAGTTCTTATAAAGGGGATAATACTTGACTCCTGTAACTCAAAGAGCACTTGTGAAGAGGGTCACAGGAAACTAGGTAAGAGGAAGTACTTTGAAAAGAATTAGCTGAAACTTTTTTAGAAAGGAAAAGGTAAGATAATGACTTTGTTTCTGACACTGTACATGCCATGATACCAGCAATGCTAAACCTAGTGGAAACTCTAGCCTTATCTAAAATTTCATTTTGTTTCCTTTGGAAACCTTTCCAGAGGAAAGGTTCATATACACATGCCTATT